>NC_142813.1:869757-1169757 GCF_049724085.1 Artemia sp. Qi Xiang Cuo
ATCTTCCGTGTTCCACCTTCCGTCGAATCGAGATTCGTGACCTTCCATCTTCCAGCTTCCGTCGAATCGAGATTCGTGACCTTCTGTCTTCCACCTTCCGTCGAATCGAGATTCGTGACCTTCCGTCTTCCACCTTCCGTCGAATCAAGATTCGTGACCTTCCGTCTTCCATCGAATTCACGAATCGAGACTCGACGATCATCGGTATTTAAATTTTCAGCTATTAACTATGAAAGTTGGTGTGTCCTAGCGAAGAAGCATAGACGATGTTTTTCAATAAAACTTCTCTGCCCAAACAAAATTTTGAAGCTTGGAGGAGCTGAAAATTTTTCTTCGAATCCTACACCCCAATTACCTGACAGAAATTTTATAGGCAATGCCCTTCCTCTAAGAAAAATCTCTAAGATCCTCCGCGTCATATGTACTATAAAGCAAACTCAATCGCCTTTTCTACCTTCTAGCTTTCATCATTCCATTTTATCTACGTCCTCTTTCTATACCGAATTTAGCCCTTAATGTCCCTGAACAACAAATGAAATTATATTTTATTGATAAATTTCAATTTTTTTTAAGACAAAACTGAAATAAAATATAAAACTTGATTGGAAACAAAAATTATAAACCGTTTGTAAAACACAAATATGCATCTTAATTAAATATACAAACATAAATAAAAACGAGCAACAGGGAAAAGGGTCAGTCTTTAAAATCACACCTCAGTTACGACCCGAAAAGAGTCGTAACTGAGAGTGGTATAGGATATAAATTTCACAGCAGAGTAAATCAGCTTTTTACTTCTTCTGTTATTAAGAACAATGAGGAAAAAGAGAATAAGATTCATGATTCAGATGTAAAACGTGTGCTTTTATTTCGTTTTTCTACGTTTGGGACGCATCTTTATAAGCAAATCAAATTGTTCCTTAGGCGCATGCCAGAAAATGAAGCCAGTAGCCACGCCTCAATAAAACCTGATTGGTTACTGTATGAAATTTAAAGCAAATACAAAGAGTTTAATTTAACCCGACCACCTTTGTCAGAGATTCGAGCAGAGAGACCTTCCTTTATCAGAGATTTTAAGCCAATAAGACGAAAGAAAATGTTTTAGGTTCCAATATTTTTACAAGTAAACTCTCTGCTCATGGTTGTTAACATCTAGTAACTTGTACAAGGGCCATTTTTATTTATTTATTTATTTTACGTATCTAAAAGACAGCCAAAGAACTTATGTCTTCAAGGATGGAATTCTCAACTACTTCTATGTGTGAGAAAAAAGGAACTTCTAAACAGCTTAAGAACCCAATAAGGTAAGAAAAAACACATCTGACCAATCAATAAAGCTTACTTAGATTGAGCGGATGGGCTCTAGAATCTAAGAAAAGAAATTATCACATATTACCTTTTAAATTATTTTAAGTGCATGAAAATTACACTAGAAAAAATATCCAAATGTTGCTTCAACACTGAATTCACGTGAAATTTGTGCACTATTTTTCGTCAAACTTAAGTCTATTTTTGCTCATTATTTGCATTAATTATTGTTTATTCATTTGTTTAAGATATATGTGATAATTCACTTAACAGCACGGTTTTATAGCTATTGGCTTTAGCTTGCCAACAAATAATTGAAAAGCAGTTATTATTATCCTCAGATGGAGGCAAAGTAACCTAGGTCACCACTAAACATGTGCGCTAAAGGCAAAGCACCTCCTGGCTCGCCACTTTATAGCCTACCAACTTGCCGATAAATAATTTCTTAGACCGCACAACCTTTGAGTTATAATTAAAAAGAAATGAAAATATTGAAAACTGGGAAGACTTTTTAAACAACAGTAAACTTCTAAAAGCAAATAATAAATTTGTACAAATGAAAATAGATATTCATATATTTTGGCTTTGCTTCCGGAAGCATTCTTTTGGAAGTAAAAAAAGGGGAAAAAAGCTAGCTTAAATAAATTAAAGCCGTATATAAAAATATAAGCAAAAACAAAAACATTAAAAGAAATAAGTAGGAAGGGCACAAGAAATAGAAAACGAAAGACGAAACGAGAGGAGAAACCAAAAACGAAACACAAGAAAAAATGAAACAAAAACTTATTAAAAGTCTTTTCCTTTTTTGACATTTTCATTACTTTGCCAGTAAGTCTGTGTTTATTGATATTCCATGATTCCTTGCTTTTTCAAGTTTTTCTCCTTATTTATTGTTAAATTACCGCTAGTAAATAGTACTATGATTGATTAAATAGTTTGAGTCCAATTAAATATAAAATATTGAAAACAAAATTGATTAATATTAATACAAAATTTGAATAGCGGTGCATATACAGGGGACTTTATGTTAAATCTTGACCAATTTCTAAGACTAAACTCAATGGAATATAACTGGAAGAAAATTAACAGGAGTTGAAAAGGAAAAGTTTTCAATCAATTTTAGTGCTATTTTTTTTTAATGATCAATGTTTTAGGGTAAATTTTCATACAAAGTTAATTAACAACTACAGTTTATTCTATTTTTTCAGTTTTTCTGCTGCTTTACTTAAATTTTTTCGCTCTTCCGAAGGATACACACACACGCATATATATATATATATATATATATATATATATATATATATATATATATATATATATATATATATATATAATACCAATTTGTTCTAACTATATTCTTTGTAAGCCTATGTCATGTATTGTGCGGTCTTGGAATTTATTTACGTCAAGCAATAAGATAGTACAGATAAGGAATTTCTGGCCAAAAAGTCCTGTTGGCTTTATTGCTTTTTCAGGTGAATTTGACTAATGGAAAACAATTTTCATTGAATTTGGCTTCTCCTGAAAAAAAAACCTCTTTAATTACATTTGATTTGTCTGTTGCCCCTAAAAAACCCGCTATAGGAATAGAAGCCGTCAGAAAACATCAAAGATTACGGGCGACTTTTGCTGAAAAAGCAATAATAAAGAAATGGTTTTAGAGAGTTATGAACCGGTTTTAGAGAGTTATGAACCGGTTTGTACTTTTTCTTGGAGAAGGAATATTGAGAGCCGACAGTGAGTAATAGGCCGTGGAGCTGAGACATAAAATGAGGTGATTGGTTGGGTAATAGATCCAGCGTACCTATGCTTTATATTAGAAGCTATGCCAAGCCTTTTGTATTTTGAGAGTTGTTCTTTAAGTTCTGATTCTACAACATCAGGAATAAATGTGCGAGATGATTCACTATAAACAAATGTAACACTTTCAAGTCCAAATATTTCTCTTTCAAATTCGATTAATTGTCGAAAAAATCCAAAATTTGGCTGAATTATGCTTCTTTTTGACTTGACAAAAAGGTATGCCTCTCTGAGATTTATTCTATAGAATTTCATTAAATACGCCAAAATAAATGTCGCTGAACGTGAGGCACCTGCCACACAATGGACTAAAACTCTTCCGCCGTTGTCAACAATCTCATTCATTTTGTCTAGAACATAATCGAAATGACGCCGAATATCAACGTAGACAGAATCCGATAATGGAATCTTAATGCACTGTAAACAGGGGATTGGCAGATGTGGCAGTTCAACGGCAGTACTGATGACACATGTTATCTCAAATTTACGAATGTTCGGAACTTTGACGGCACGTCCGCCTGATAAAAAGACGCCAGGAACTATCTCGTCGATACGCTCGAAGACGTTTGTTGACTTACTCTCTGTCATCTGTGAAAAAAAAAATTAAATAGAAAAATAGATCATAAATAAAAATAAAGTGAAAAATAAAATTTTCATTCGTCGGTTTCCACTGAGATTATTTCACGGAAGACTTTCATGTTAAGCTGAGGAATATAACTTTTTATCAAAGTAAGCAAAACAAGAGGGACCTATTTTATTTATTGTATTATCATTTTTTTAGATTTAATTCAAAAAAAAATATTTTTATTTCAGTCACTAAATTTGAACTTTTTAGCAACGATTCAAAGAAAAAAATATATATATAAAGCTATATATACACTAAGCTTAAAACTTTTTTTATAAGGTTTTAGAATTGTTGTAATCCCTTGTTAAAATAAATACAAGTAATTTTGAAATTACCAGCTTTTTGCGGTTTATGCAATTTAAAGTCTTTGTATATTGTTTCTTTTCAAAGATATTTAATTTTTAAAGCAACTTCAATTTCTATCAACGACTTCTACTAAGCTTCAAACTTCTGGTGTTATATTTTAAGGTTTTTGAATTGTTGTAGTCCCTTGTCAAAATATATACAAATATTTTTGCAATTACCAAACATTTGCTCTTTCCGCAATTTAATATCTTTTTATGCTGCGTCTGTTCACAGATATTTGATTATTGAAGCTAGTCTGATTTCTAACAACGATATGTACTAAGCTTCCAACTTTTGATTTTCGTTTTTTGAGCCTTCTTAGCCTACTGACATCATATAACTGGTTGCGTTCAAGAAGGTTTTCTTTTTTAAGATTTTTGAATTGTTGTAATTCCTTGTTAAATTATATACAACTATTTTTGCAATTGCCAGTTTTTTGCTCTTTACGCAACATAATGTCTTTTCATACTTCTGTGTTTTCAAAGATATTTGATTAAACAAGCTAGTCTGATTTTTAACAACGATATGTACTAAGCTTGAAACTGTTGGTTTTCTTTTTTAAGGTTTTTGAATTGTTGTAAACCCTTGTCAAAATAGAAAATCATCATATGCAATAATTGCAAATTTTCGTTTTTTGGGCCTTCCTACTTACATTATTTAACTCATTGCGTTCAAACAAGTAAGCTTAATCATGTAGCCAATTGATTTTATCAAACAAGAAAATAAACTAATCTTAAATTTTCAGGTATTTTCTAGTGTGACTTAAAACATTAAAATTATCACTCAGGTACCGTAAATATTTTTGCAGTTTACATAATAACTTTAGCGATTCTGAGCTGAACTTAAAAAAAAATTTCAACTTTTTTTATGTCTTAAAAAGACATTGCTGTTACTTATAAGAAAAGAAATTCGGTAATGATGTTTTTCTAACAGCGATTTAAACTAAGCTTCAAACTTTTAGTTTTCTTTTTTATGGTCTTTGAATTGCTGTAATCCCTTGCTAAAATACATATATACAACTATTTATGCAATTACCAGGCTTTTGCTCTTTACGCAATTTAATGTTTATTCATACTGTTGTCCATTAGAGATATTTGATTATAACACCAAGTCCGATTTCTAACAACAATTTCTACTAAGCTTCGAACTTTTGGCTTTCTTTTTTAAGGTTTTTGAATTGTTGTAATCCCTTGTCAAAATGTATGTAAATGATTTTGCAATTACCAGTTTTTTCTTTCTTTAAACAATTTAATATAAACTTCTCCATACATGAAAATCTTAAATTTTTCCACATAAGAGTAACAACTGTGACAATGTCATTGTAATAATGATGTATATAAAAATGACGTCATTCACATAAATATTTTTTCTCCAAAATTAAGGCGAATTTTATCAAACTTCTGACCTATTTAGATCGTTTTTTAGGCCAGAATATCCCAGGATGCCTATTTTCCAAATATATATATATATATATATATATATATATATATATATATATATATATATATATATATATATAGACTGTATGCATATATGTGTGTATATATCTATATATATTTAATTAGGCCTACATTAAGCAAGGCATAGGCCCATAGTTACTTACAGCTAACGATGCTTTGTTTAGATGCAACTATTACCATGTTACGGAACACTTATATTATATAATATTATAATGTATTATAATATTGTAATATAAAAATAATAGCGAGCTTTGTCCTGATTTTAGACATCATTGGCATAACAATTACGAAGATACATTCTTAAATTTAGATTACGAAGGACACCGAAGTAGGTACCAAGCCCTAATTTAAAGTCTGAAATTTATGAAGTTAAGAATTTAAGTAGGGTTTTCAACGGGAATTCCCTGAAATTCCAGGATTCCGATAAAATTCCACGAATAAAGCAAGCTACGGTGAGCTAAGATGAAATCAAGTGGAAATCCACGTGTTTGTAACATTTGCGTATTCTTGCTTTTGGATTTTCCAGCATTATAAAATTGCCTTGAGCGCCATCACTTGACAATTTCCTTAATCAACACACAAAATAGTGGGAGTAGTTCTAAGAAAACCATTGACTCAAAAATTGTTTACCCTTTTTAATGGTTTAAATTCTAGTCAGGTGGTATTTTACCTTCTGGCTTAAATTTTAAAACGAAAAATTAAATTTTAAATTTATCTTACGAAAGCAGGTTAAAGGTGTACACCGATGTACACGCTTTTTAACACGCGGCAATAGGCAAGTAATATTTCTTTTTATCTCTATTATGAAGCTAAATCTAGCAATAATTCATTTTTCTCCCGTCTCCAATACGATTTTTTTTTAAATTAAATAAAAAAACAAGTTTTTTAAACTGAAAGTAAGCAGCGACATTAAAACTTAAAACGAACAGAAATTATTCCCTCTGTGAAAGGGACTGTCCCCCCCTCAATGCCTCGTTCTTTACGCTAAAGTGTGACTCTTTCTCATAACTCTATTTTTTAAAACAATAAAAAACTTTAGTGTAAAGAGCGAGGCCTTGAGGAGGTGACAGCCCCTTTCATATACGGAATAATTTCTGTTCGTTTTAAGTTTTAATGTCGCTCCTTACTTTCAGTTAAAAAAACTTGTTTTTTTATTTAATTTCTGATCGTTTTTTAGTTAATGCAGCTTTTATTTTGGCTTACCGTCACTGAATAAGTAAAACAAAATTTGCATATTAATTTTACTTTTCTTGTGCTAAATGGCTTTCCAATAAACCAAAACCAATACTATACAGGAATACCGATACAGAAATTAATCCGTATATGAAAGGGGCTGTCCCCTCCTTAGCGCCACGCTCTTTACGCTAAATTTTTTTATTGTTTAAAAAATAGAGTTGTGAGAAAGTCAAACTTTAACGTAAAGAACGAGGCGTTGAGGAGGGGACAGCCCCCTTCATCTCCGGAATAATTTCTTGTCGTTTTAATTTTCAATGTCGTCCTTTCTTTCGTTTAAAATAAACTTTTTTTTTTTTATTTAATTTTTGAACGTTTTTTAATTAATTAAGGTTTTTATTTTGGCTCACCGTACATGAATAATTACAACACAATTTTCATATTAATTTTACTTTTATTAGGTTAAATGGCTTTCTCGAAACTTGATTAATTTTATTTACGAACGTTTTTATTAGCAATAAATATACGTAACTTACGAATTAACTTACATAACGAACTTCTACATTGATATATTCTTAATACGTATTATAAGGGAATTCGCCCCCTAGTCAATACCTTGCTCTTTAAGCTAAATTTCGAATTTTGTTCTTTAAAAATGACCCTTAATCACAAAGGCCGTTAATTAGAATAAATAGCTCTTATGAAAGTAGTAAAACATCTTTGGCTTAAAGAGGGAGGTATTGACTAGGGGGTGAACCCAATCATATACGTAATATTTTCTGTTCGTTTTGAGCTGTGATGTTGCTCCTTACTTTTAGTTGAAAAACTTTTTTTTTTTTATTTGATTTCTGGTCTTTTTTTTAAAGAATGCTGGGAAATCTGGCGCCCCCTTCATAGCAATGTCCCTTCCCCCCTGAAAGTTCCTTCATGGAAAGATCCTCCCACATAACCCCCAACCCACCCCCCCTCCCCCAATACCAGAAAAAATCCCCCCTGAAAACGTCTTTATACTTCCCAATAACCAATACCATATGTTAACATTGGGTAAAGTTCATAACTTTCAGCCCTCTCCCTGAGGACTTTGGGGAATTAAGTCATCCTTAAATACATAGTTATCACATTTTCGACCATGCTGAACAAAATGGCTATCTCAAAATTTAGATCGGATGACTTTGGCAAAAAAATGTGCGTTGAAGGGGGCCTAGTTGCCCTCCATTTTTTTCGGTCACTTTAAAAGGGCACTAAAACTTTTTTATTTCCGTTCGAATGAGCCCTCCCACGATATTCTAGGACCACTGGGTCGATACGATCACCCCTGGAAAAAAAAAAACAACAAATAAACACGCATCCGTGATCTTTCTTCTGGCAAAAAATGCAAAATTCCACATTTTCATAGATAGGAGCTTGAAACCTCTACAGTAGGGTTCTCTGATACTCTGAATATGATGATGTGATTTTCATTAAGATTCTATAAATTTTAGGGGGTCTTTCCCCTTTTTTTGAAAATCAGCCAAATTTTCTCAGGCGCGTAACTTTGGATGGGTATTACTAAACTTGATGAAAGTTATATATTTGAAATCAGCATTGAAATCTGATTCTTTTGATGAATCTATTGGTATCAAAAGCCCGTTTTCTAGAGTTTCGGTTACCATTGAGCCGGGTCGCTCCTTACTTACAGTTCGTTACCACGAACTGTTTGACCAGTAACAAACTAGTTCAATCGATCATGAGCTAACGAAAAAGTTTTCCCAGATAGAGGTAGAAGGTAGGGGGGGGGTAGATAAATGCTTCAGATAAATTTTGGTTTACTTACAATATTCACAAATATTTAAATTCATAGGTGTTTAGAAAGTATGTATAGAGATGGGTGAAAAGTAGGTTGCCCCACAATGGGGTGGTTGAGAAAAATTAGAACCTCTCGGAGGAGGGTAAAGAGGGGAGCTTGGAATAGACTGGGATGAAGGACGACCTTGCGCAGCTACGTTGGCCTAAGTCGGCTTGTTGGTGAAGTGAGTTGTTAGTAGTAGTCGTAGCTGTATTATACGCATTTAGATCTTCTAAGGGGGTAATTTTCCATCCCCTCTCAAACACAATATCTAGATACAAAAATTATTAAGAATACGTATCCTGGTGATTAGTTCGTGGGTCCCTCAAAAAATTAGATGAAACAAAGAAAACTTATGAACAAGATATATTGTTTTTCTTGAATTAAAGGTTACCATTATGTGGTGGAAAATTCAAGTTTTTTTCTGCATTTTCGGCATATCCACTATTTTTGCGTCCAAAATGCGTCATGTCTTTGAGTGCCGATAATACAGTTTCCACTGCGGACTTTTTTAAATTTGTCTCAAAAATATCAAACAAAATATGCACCTCAAAAATATGTTATGCCACTGAGTGTAAATTCTGCTATTGACTGGGTCTGCTATGGATTCTGCTATGGACTGGGTCAAATTGGCTTCAAATATATCCAGAATTGATAGCAAAAGTAATATTTGCCATTTCTTAATATTAATCAGAATTTACGGACCATCGCTATTAAAATACAAGGCTAAAAGTCAATCAACTGTTTTGACTTTAAAATCTCAAAAATGGGATTTGTAGACTTAATCAATTTGGCATCTAAGAGTAGCACTTCTACCTATGGTAGAAACACTGCTCTTAGGGACCGTTCGCGCTAGTGAATAAGGCGTATAATTCATAAAATTATGCGCCCTGTACGCGAAAATCTGTGGCAAAATTTGTATACGCTTCTCTCAGTGTGTTAAAAATTAATAGAAGTAAGTCCTATTTTTTGTGCTAAAAATTGTGCGTGGGCTATTCGAAGCCAACAGACAGCCGACTTTCGCATCAAGTGTGTGTTTAAGAGCGAAAAGAAGAAAAATCTAACATTTTATTTTGCCAAAAATGAGTTAATGAACTGGAACGTAGTTTTGGGAGTGTTTTTATTTATATTATGAGAAAGAGCGAGTACAGACTCTGCTAATGTAACAAAATGGCAGTTGTGCAAGCCACAATACCTTTAAACTTGCTGTGATTATTGAACACATTCGGTGTACAAATTTTTCAAATTATGAACGGGCGTGGAGAATAAGGATTATGCACGTACAGTTGATTTTTATTTTTTTACGCAAGCCTGGACGTTCCTTTAGATGCAGTGCTATACCTACTAGATCATCGCAGATAAATTATGGAAAATCTCCCACCTGAAAATCGAATTTTATTATTTCCTGGCGAATAATGATAATCCGATTGTGGTCGATTCCTTGCTAATTTTGGTCTTTTGGATTGACAAAAACTTGTTTAGGGTCATATAGCGTAAATATCAAACCTTGAACCATGATAATAAAAAAAAACTTGCTGTAAAAATGAAAATAAAAAGCGCCATTAAAACTAAGGGCGTTAAGTCACAATTGGGGCTCGTGAGAAGGAATCATGTTCAGAAAGCAAATCCTTAAATCATAATCTGCAGAAAAATTTGTAGTTAACACATTTTAAGGGCAATTCACTATAATTCACCCCCAACCCACTCCGTAGTATGCATATACCCCGTATTATATTTTCCCATGAGTTTTTCCATTCTTTGATTTCGCTTGGGTTAATTCAATTTACGGGTATTAAGTGGAAGCCACAGTGATACATGGCAAAATATATGGAAATGTATATTTTGAGCTGTTTATTTTCACATTGGGGGGGGGGGTTAAGTTAAAGTGGAAGCGGAATGAAAATGAGTTAACTACATTGTCTTTTATATGGCGAAATCAGTGTAGTTTGTTGTGGTGTTTTTTTTTATGATTTTTTTTTTTTCTTATATTGTTTTTGATGAATCCCAAATGCGAATTCTGCCCTTCGGGGCTTGATATATAAATTCCTTCAAATGAAAATCTCTTATCTCTTATACCTCCCGTGTTCCCCCCACCCTGGTTTTTCCAAGTACAAATTTGGAACTGGGTCGACTATTACTGAGCTTATAGAGGCACGCAACATACTCTTACTCCAAATCAATTAATCATCGCTACCAGGAATCGAACCACTCTGTCTATTCTCATTGACTAAGATAATTTAAGGTTAGTCCAATTAGTCATCTAGTTATTTAAGACAAATAACAAGGTCATTTTCCTTAATTGTATCTTGGAATAGTCTAAAATTATAGTACAAAAATGAAAAACAGCTTTACGATCGTATATACTAATAAATATCCATTATATCCTATGTAAGATTCGGAAACATATTAAAAAGCACCTTAAAATTCGCTAAGTGTCTTTCACCACATTTACGATTCTGATGCTGAATCGTTTCTGAGGAATTTAGGCTAAAGAAAACGAATTTTGTGGCCATGAGAACTCTTCCAATGCCAAATTCCTTAGCTTTTTCCAGTCAACGTCACTTCATTCGCAATTCAACTCTAATATGAACTTGCAACGTGGTTTATTAACCTTTTGTTTTGGAAAATATCGTTTTTTTTCTGTGTTTTAGTTTAAGTTTAGTCTGGTTTTTAAGTTTAAGTTTTTAAGTTCTTTTTAGTTGTTTTGTCCTTTAAGAGAAGACTCCGTTATCATTCCAAAATCCCATTATCAGTCATTCAAGAAAAAAAAATCGGTACTTGTGTATTACACCAACCACACTCAAGAAGTAAAGTTAGGTTAATCACAATGAAATATACTAAAATATGATGACAATGTAATACTATAGTGACAAAAGTATGGAAACTACAACAGAGAAATATAGAAAGCAGACCACCCAGAATGTACTATCTTAAATACATAGCCTAATCAACTTTATATATTAAATGTTTAAGTAAAATATACCTGCATACTACATTTATCTCACTCAGGCTAAATTGATTATCTCCGAGTGCAGACAGAGAATCCGGTTTATAAACAGATCCAGAACAACAGCATGGCCGGTATAATACACACGTACCAAAACATCCGTTGTTAGCCTTCGAACGCAGGGACGTACGCCGGGGGGGGGGCTCCAGGCCTGGCCCCTTCCGAAATCTCACGATTTTTTTTTCATTTTCCCACAATTTTCTGATTTTTCTCACAGAATAATGGGTTTGAAGGATTTGGGCCCCCCCCCGAAACAAATTGCCCCCCCCCCCCGAAACAAATTGCCCCCCCCCCCCCGAAACAAATTTCTGCGTACGTGCCTGTTCGAACGGACGTGATGTTACGACGCTGTATTTTTGAATTGTACACACAAATACATCCTCCAGAAAAAGGAGCTGGCTCAAAAATTACCGGAATTCATAATAAAATCCGTTTTTAGAGAAAATTATGTTTTCATTCGTAAATTCCAGTTATTATTCGAAAAAAATGTCGTTGTCAGCCTCCGCGTTGACATTGTAAGGCGCAGTATTTTTTAATTCTACTCGTATATATACCCTGCGTGAAAAAGAGCTGGCACGAATATTGTGGGAAATATGGAAAAAATTCAAATTTTGAAGAAATTCCGTTATCTTTCCAATACCCCCTTATCAGTCATTAAGAAAATTTGATATTAGCCTCCAATCGCAATCAATGATGCGAAGCTGTGTATTTACTTGCATATCTACCCTCCAGAAAAAGGACCTAGCACAAAAAATTTTAAGAAAATTTTGTTATCATGCAAAAGCTCCGTTATCCTTCAAAAAAAGACGTTATCAGCCTGCTTTCTTACGTAATGGTACAACACTGTGTTTTTTAATTGTACTCGCATACCTAGCACAAAAAATCTTTAACAAAATTTTGTTATCCTGCAAAAGTTCCGTTATCCTTCGAAAAAAAATTACGTTGTCAGCCTGCGTGATTTCTTAATGGTACAACACTGTGTTTTTTAATTGTACTTGCATACCTAGCACAAAAAATCTTTAACAAAATTTTTTTATCTTGCAAAAGTTCCGCTATCCTTCGAAATAAAATTACGTTGTCAGCCTGCGTGCTTTCGTAATGGTACAACACTGTGTTTTTTAATTGTACTCGCACATCTACCTCCAGAAAAAGGACTTAGCACAAACAATTTTTAGGAAAATTTTGTTATCATGCAAAAGTTTCGTTATTCTTCGAAAAAAAAATTACGTTATCAGCCTGCGTGTTTACGTAATGGTACAACACTGTGTTTTTTAATTGTACTCGCATATCTACCCTCCAGAAAAAGGACCTAGCACAAAAAGTTTTTAACAAAATTTTGTTATCATGCAAAATTTCCGTTATTCTTCGAAAAAATGACGTTATCAGCCTGCGTGCTTACGTAATGGTACAACACAGTGTTTTTGAATTGTACTCGCATATCTACCCTCCAGAAAAAGGACCTAGCACAAAAAATTTTTAAGAAAATTTTGTAATCATGCAAAAGTTTCGTTATTCTTCGAAAAAATGACGTTATCAGCCTGCGTGTTTACGTAATGGTACAACACTGTGTTTTTTAATTGTACTCGCATATCTACCCTCCAGAAAAAGGACCTAGCACAAAAAGTTTTTAACAAAATTTTGTTATCATGCAAAATTTCCGTTATTCTTCGAAAATAATGACGTTATCAACCTGCGTGCTTACGTAATGGTACAACACAGTGTTTTTGAATTGTACTCGCATATCTACCCTCCATAAAAATAAGCTGTTAAGTTACTGGAAACTTATAAAAAATAATTTAAAGAAAATTATGTTACCCGTCATTCGGAAAAAGGCCGTTATCAACGGTGATGTATTTTTGAACTGTATGATTGAATGGTCATCATTCCAATATTCAGTTACTCGTCATTCAAGAGAAAATATGCTATCAGTCTGCACACGCACATAATGGTACAAAGTTGTATTTTTAAGTTGTATTCGTATATCTACTCTACAGGAAAAGGAGCTGGCACAACGATTATAGGAAAATTAAGGTTTCTTTCCATAACCCAAACAAAACTAACAATTTTCCCAGCAGTCTAGTTTCTGCTGTCCAAATAAAAACTGTTGCTTAACAACGTTAGAATATCTCTACCAAATGGTGTCATTGTTGGGGAAAATCGTTCCAAAATTTCAAGAGCAATATTCAAAACTAGATAATGCAATAAAGCAGGCTGACTCGAGGACTATCTCTTCCATTTAGGATATTTTTAGCATATCTTTCCCCTGGCTGAGGTCCTCTTGGCCCTACAAACATTTTTGAAGTCTTACAAGCTTATTTCCAAGGTTGTGATTTTTAAGTCTTTCACCCAATTTTTCGAGCATTGTTCGCAAAGGTTTTTGTTAAATAACAATTCTATTTCCATCATCCAAACAAAACTGTGTTCTAACATTTAGAGAGTGAAAGAAAAACTTTAGGGTGGACACTGGTGAAAGTGTCAAGACGTGAAAAGGCCAAAATAATCAAGCGTTGGGTATTTTGTTTGGCCTTATAATAGGGCATATATATAATATAGGCCTTATAACAGGGCATGTATATAATATAGGCCTTATAATAGGGCACAGATACATATATATGTATATATATATATATATATATATATATATATATATATATATATATATATATATATATATATATATATATATATATATATATATATATGTGGTGTGGAGAAAACTTGCTAATAGGTCAATTGTCTTTGAGACTCTCAACCGATGCTAAGACTCGCAAAATCAAATTTTTTGTATGAAACATTCTTAAAAAGAATCTTGGAGGCAAAAACCGCTGATTAATTAGCTCTTTCAAAGAAATGTTACCTTTAATCCTGTAATATTGCTTATTATATTGTTTAGAACAATTATCCAGCTTTCTCCAAAACTTTCTACTTTCTTTAATGAGGTCTTCAGACGCCTCCCTGTCACTGCCGCTAGTGGTTTTTCATCTTTCCCCATCCCCTTCTTCGTCCCCATTTTTCATCCCATGTTAACTCGCCAAAGACCCAACTCCAAGTGCCCCATAATTTATTATCTCCCCTGCCTATGAGTAGGATCAATCCAAGCGGAGATGGGCAAACTCCCCATTTCACATTTTCTAACATACTTCACAGCCGAAGGCACATAATAAATGCTCAGTATGCAGCCAGTCTTCCATATTTATTAGTAAGCTTCTAGACAAAATCCTCAAGAGCCTAGACAACCCCGGCTACTGGATAAACCTCATAGTAATAGATCGGGAAAAAGCTTTCGACATGATCAACCACAGTAAACTCATCAAAAAGTTACTTACAAGGTATAGCATCACCCCTACCTTAGTTCGTATCATTGCCAGCTTTCTTTCGGATCGAAAGCAAAGCACTAAATATAAGAGCGCGTACTCAACCGAGGTTCAAATCTACTGTGGAGTGCCACGAGGAAAAATCCTTGGTCCTCTTTTGTTTCTTGTCATGGTCAACGAGCTGGCAGAGTCCTATCCAGAAATATGGAAGCACGTCGATGATCTGTCATTAATTAAAATTTGCGACTAGGACTCCCCAAGCAACCCATATGGTATCACCGAAGACATTAAGAACCAGGCTGTCGGCAACGACTTCCTTTGTGAAAATGGACAAATCCGTTGTACTTCCTATTTATTTCTTAAGGACCGAACCAACCTATTATCCTCCGCTACACCAACAGCAGATGGTGACCATAATAAACAAAAAATCGCGAAGAAAGGAAGAAAACGAGGACAATTAACAGCCAGTGAAAAAATTGAAAAATTATGCAAATATTTCGGTCAAGACCTCAGCTTGTCCGTCCTCAGTGCAGAATAAAACTGAAAAAAGTATAAAAACCAAACCTTTAAATAAAAACATCAAATTAAAATTGGATGACCATTTCTCTGTAACGGTGAAAGGGTAACTGAATAAAAAACACAAGTCTAAATGGCATTTCAGAATTTCATTTTGCGTAAAGCACTTTTAAAGGCTGATCGCTTTCCAGTTTGATTGTTATCGGAGACTCCATTCGGTTGCACAATATAACTTTGTGGATGTATGTAAAAACGATCAGAATTAATAATTTTGTCATAAATGGGACTTAGAAAAATTTCTCCAGTGTCTCTATTGAGAGCTACCATTTGGTGAATGTGCTTTTTTATTTCAACTGCCTCCCTGAAAACTTGCGTGAGACCTTTAACGGGGGCAACGATAGAGGCCTGGTCAAACAAAATGAAATGGTGTGGATTCTCGTACACATGTTGCGCCAAGGCGGAATCAAAAACCTCAGGCCTTTGGCGTAACCTCATTGCCTTGTCGATTGAGGACTTGTGCTCAGATAACCTCTCCCCCAATTGCTGTTGGGTTCTACCAACATAAAAAAAGCCACAAGAAAAAGGAATTCTATAAACACCACTACCCAGAATGGGGCTGGTTTTATCTTTGCCGTTGTTAAAAAAGTTCTGTGTCATATTTGAATTTTTAAAGGCGACGCTCAGGTTATGTTTTGTAAGGATTCTTTTCAATTTGTCACTCAATTTTGGAATGTAGGGTAGAACAGTGAAAAGTTTCTTATCATCCACCAATGGGACGGTATCTGTTGGGGCTTGTGAACCTGATGCACTCCCCTATGCCTTTTTTCCTCTTCTGTCTATAATGGTCTCAAGTAATTTTATAGGGTAGCCATTGCAAAATAAAATGTCCTTAATATAGTTCAATTCTGAGTCTATGTGAGGCTCTGAGCATATTCTTATTACTCGATCAACCAAAGAAATAACAACTCCTCTTTTTATGCAGGGAGAGTGGTTGGAGGAAAAATTCAAATACCTATCGTTATGCGTAGGCTTTATATAAATAGAAAATTCAAGGCCAGGAGACTTATTGAAAATTAAAACATCTAGGAAAGGAAGTTTGTGGTTATGTTCTAGTTCTATAGTGAACTGAAGGTTAGAGTCCAAAGTGTTTAGATGAGTTAAGAAGGAGTTAAGTGACTCTCCTCCATGCTCCCACAGAGAAATAACATCATCCACAACATCATCAATAACATCATCCATCATCCCCAAATATTTACATAATTTTTCAATTTTTTCACTGGCTGTTAATTGTCCTCGTTTTCTTCCTTTCTTTGCGATTTTTTGTTTATCATGATTAGCCAGTGTGGTCTCAGAAATTATTTGGTGACCATAATTAAGCTGCTAGGCGTCCATATTTCATCAGATATGAAGTGGGACAAAGAATTAGGAAGCAGAGCCAAACGTGGAAATATGGGTATCTTTGCTATGAATTTTCTATCCCGTTATGGTGTTCCTGTCGAGCATCTTTTGAGAGTCTATCTTTCTTTCATGAGACCTATCTTAGAATATTGTTGTCAAGTATGGCATTTCTCCCTTACTCATGACCAGTCGGAGACATTGGAGTGAGTTCAGTACCATGCCCTGCTTGTGGCGTCTAAATCTTCTAAAGTCCACTATATATCGCTCCTCCAAGAAATTAAATTCAACTTGTTACCTTGAAAAAAGAAGGCAACAACTTAGTCTCAACTTGGAAAAGGGTATCTTGGAAAATCTCAACCTCCGTGATATACTTCCTCCGGATTTTCCCATTGTAGACAAAGGTTGCAAGGGTCTGCTGCTGAACCTATACCAAAAATACAACCAGTATTTACAACCCATGCAAGATATGAAAAAAGTTTTGTGCCTGGGTGAGTTCACCTTTAAAACTTAGATGCCTAATTTTATATATAGATTTATGCTATTTTAGTTCCTGTCCTTTTAATTTTAACGACCGTGTAAGTATATTGAAAATTGTATTTGTTTTGACCGTGTCACTGAATGTGAAAATTGCATTTTGTATATGTAAACTTTTTGAATTATTTACTATTGTCTTGACGAAAAATTGTATTTTGTTTATTTTTTGATTAGACATTCAGCGTGTCCCCAGGTGGCGATAGGGGAACGCTCTAGAGATACGTAGGGTACCTCCATAGGAGGCACGGACCAAGAGGGGACCTTTTACCAGGGGGTCCATAACAGAAACTGGGGCACCCTTGCCCGGGGTCATAAATACAGGCAGAGGAGGAAGAAGGCCCCTTAAATGTACACTCAAAGGGGCCCACTGATTTGTCTACAAGTCCCCTGAGTTGCGAGCCTTCTCCCAGTAATGGGTTAAATTGCATGGTGATGCAGAACACCATCGCAGGAGGATCCTCTATAGGAGGACAACTGTGGCAGGGCGTAAGATCCAGATCTATGGACAACGGCCTCTGTCAAGGGCTGCCTCGACCTTTTCGGAGTACCTGCAAGACTGGGGACCTTGCGGTCAACTCTATTCCCACTTGAGGAGTGGCACCCCTCGAGGAAATTATAGCCTAGTAAACGACACAGCATTCGCACGGGATTCTGACTAATGGTCAATTTTTCTGTGCTTGGTATGTTTTGATGGCCGTTTTTGGGCTAAAAAACCTCTTCCTAGATAATTTTTCTACTATGGGTTACCTCCCCGCAGTAGCATAATATTTGTAGGCATAAATATATAATGAGTCGGAGGTAATAGGCTTGAGACTGTCTGTGCAGGATGCCGACTCTTGTTGATAGAAGAGTATCGCCAAGTGCTGAAAACCATGTTGTGACCAAGATGGGCCCAGGATTGCACAAACCCTCCATTCATGGAGGTCCCAGGGACTTCTTGCTGTCCGGATCTAAGCAGGCTTAAGCACATCGGTGTAGACTTGAGAATATATGTGATCCCCGTCCTGCACTGGTATCCGGGATCATTGCTTTTCCTGAGGCGAAAATAATTTCAATGATTTAAAGAACATGAAAATTGGAACTTGGAATGTTAAGACATTAAAAAATTACTATCGTATGGAAATTTTGACTGACGAATTCAGACGATTCGAATTGGATTTATTAGGAATTTCAGAAACTCATATCCCAGGGGTAGGAAGCATGAAATTAGGTGATATAAAATTTGTTTACTCGGGCAGGAAGGATGGGGTACATAGACAGGGCGTAGGGCTCATGATGAATAAGGAAGCTTCTAGGTCTTGTTTAGGCTGGGAAGGTATTAATAATAGAATACTAATTGCTCATTTTATGACTAGAAAGTTCAGGGTATCAGTTATAGTAGTATACGCCCCTGCAGAACCGACTGACGGAGATACTAGTAACTCTGAATTTTACTTACAGTTACAGGAGCAAATAGACAGGGTCCCAGGTAGAAATATGATGTTTTTACTGGGAGATTTTAACGCCCAGGTTGGTAGAAATAGGGATAGATGCTATTCCATCCTAAGTAAATTTGTTTTTAGAATAGAAAACAGTAATGGTTACAGACTGTTTCAATTTGTAGGTATAACATTCTAGTTATAACCAATACAGTGTTTGGTCATAAAATGGCTCATAAGTTAACATGGTATTCACGTGATGGTAAGACAGCAAACCTTATTGATTATGTTATAGCAAACCGAAGACTGGGTATATAGGAGTGCTGTTATTGATGTTAAAAGTAAAGATCACCATCTAATAGTGTCAAGGGTTAATTTAAAGCTGAAATAACGGAAGGGTAGCTCCCTCCCGGGAAGTTAAGATGTTGGTAGACTCCAGGATTTGAATTTGAGAGAAACTTTCCAGGAACAGTTGAATACTAAACTTGAGAGTTTAAAATTTGATATTGTGGAAGATGGTTGGAATAATTTTAGAAAAATAATTTGTGAAGTTCCTGAAGGAGTATTAGGGAAGAAAGCTAGAACTGCAGCTAAGAATATTAGTGAAAAAGCTTTATGTTTAATAGAAAGGAGAAAGGACTTGTACAAGAATTATCTGAGTGATAGATCGTATGAAAACAAAAGAAATATAAAGAAAGTAGAGAAAGCTTTAAAATATGAACTAAGGAGATGTGAAGTGGAGGACATGGATACAATTGCCGGGGATCTGGAAGATGCAGTTACACGGTATAATAGTAAAATATTGCACTGAAACTTTAACAAATTGAGAGGGAGTAGTCAATCCGGACTTGGCCCAGTTAAAGATAGGAATGGGGTCGGAATTAGCGATAAGGAAAAAACTAAAGAGAGACGGGACGAACATTTTGTGAATTTGCTTAACAGAGATAGAGCTGCAGGAAAAAATATAGAGGAAAATGAAAAAGTTTGTAATAACTTGTATGTGAAGGAAGCTTTGTTTTTTGAGGAGGAATTAGCAACAGTACTAAAAAGATTAAAAAATAATGAGGCTCCAGGTGCTGATAGGGTGGAAAATGAGTTCCTTAAATATGGTGGCTCTGAGGTTAGAAATAAGTTACTGAAGATTATGAATATGATTTTTGAAAAAGGGGAAGTTCCTAACGATTTTAGGAAAACCTTAATTAAGCCACTTTATAAGAAAGGTGACAAGAGTGAGTGTGGTAATTATCGAGGCATTAGTCTGGTCTCTGTAGGTAGTAAATTACTTAGTAATATGATACGTTTTAGACTGAGAGATGCCGTAGACAAATTTTTAAGAGAAGAGCAGTGCGGTTTTAGAAAAGGTAGAGGATGTGTCGACCAAATTATCACTCTTAGGCTAATAATTGAGAAGTGCCTGAGTTTTCAAAAACCTTAGGTTCTCAGTTTTCTAGATTATGAGCAAGCGTTCGATTCTGTTGATAGAAGATCTTTAGTAAAGGTTTTATTCTTGTCTGGTATACCAGGCAAATACATTAAAGTGATTAGTGCTCTGTACGAGAATAACACTGCTGCGGTTAACGTAGGAAATGAGGTTAGCAGCTGGTTTTGTATTAAATCCGGATTTAAGCAGGGTTGTGTTCCCCCTTTATATGCATCATTTTGATGGACTTTGTCTTAAGAAGAACTGGAAAGGCAATGGGATACCATGGAATCAAATGGGGAGGAAAAAGTCTCTTGGACTTGGAGTATGCTGATGATTTCAGCATCCTAGATGAAAGTGTGAGCAAAATGAATGAAGTTTTATGGGTTTTACGAGTTCAGGGTGCTAGAATTGGTTAAAATCCACTAAAGAGTGAGTAAAAATCCAATAATGATAATATTAATGGCTGCTTATTAGATTTTGCATGTTGTCATTTTTTTTTTTTTTTTTTTTTGTTTTTTTTTTGTTTTTTTTTTTTTCCCTCCTTTCACGTTATTATTTTTTTTTTTTTTGCTCTCGTTTCTTTTAAATTATTATGTGTTACGCAGTAATTTGGTAATTTTTGATTTATATATTGTCTTGTGTCGCATTTTTTGTGTTTTTCCTCGTGATACTCCACGTATTGTACCTCTGTATAGTGTGGGTTAAAAATAAATAATAATAATAATAAGGCTAGGAATAAGTGAAGATGAAAAGGTGACGTTGGTTAATGAAAAGATTGATCAGGTGGAAAGCTTCACTTACCTTGGTAGTATTATTAGTAAAGATGGTGGGAGCAGTGAAGATGTTAAAAATAGAATAGCCAAGACTCAGGGTGTTTTTTTGCAGTTAAAAAAAAGTCTGGAAGAATAGGAAGATAAGTCTACAAACCAAGATTAGAATATTAGAAGCTACAGTGATGACAGTGGTCATATATTGCTCTGAAGCATGGACGCTCCGAAAAGCGGATGAAGATTTGCAAAATGTCTTCCAGAGAAATTCCTTAAGGATTTTTCTGGGTACCCGGCTGACTGACCGTATTTCATACAATAGGCTATACGAAAAATGCGGTTCAATACCGTTCTTTAGGGCTATAATGAAAGAAAGGTTGAGGTAGCTAGGACACGTTGTGCGGATGAAGGATGACAGATTGCCGAAGATTGTTCTTTTCGGCCAACCATCTTGGGCTAAACAGAAAGCAGGCCGTCCCTGTCTTGGGTGGGAGGACGTCATAAAGAAAAATTTAAAGGAAATGGGAACTTCGTGGGCGAGTGTAAAAAGGGAGGCTTTGAATAGATTGGGTTGGAGGAGGAGTGTGCGTAGCTGTGTTGGCCTCAGGCGGCTTGGTGCTGCGGTGAGTTGTTAGTAGTAGTAGTAGTAAAGCTAATAATGAATAAAATTGCTTTGAAGCTGAAAAATTGAAGCTTTGAATATATTGTGATGGAGATGCAGCTTGAGCAGCTCTGATGTCCTCAGGAGGTATGGCGCTGCAGTAAATTGTCAGTAGTAGATGCAGTAGTATATATCTACTGAATTTTCTCCAGCCAGTTTTTCCTAAATTATATTTTATATTTTGATTAGAAACCCTGTTATTCAACAGTACCTACAATAGTTAAAGAAAATGCAAAGCTAATAATGAATAAAAATTGATAATGAAGAACTGTATAAAGCTATATCCGCTTTTATCTGTGCTTAAATAGCCTTTTTAAACGAAAATATATTATTAGTATATAAGTAAATATCGAGAGAAAGTCGTCTAAACACATTTATATTATTTTTTCTAGTTTTGACTTTTTTCTTTATTTTTTATCATTTATCTTTGTTGTTATTTCGTGCTTTTATTTGATTTATCTGTTCGAATATCCTCGAATATTATTTCTCTGTTTTCTTTTTTTTTTATCTCATTTCAGGTAATCATCATAAGCAGCGCAATAGCGCTGCCTAAGTAAATAACAATGTTGGCACAATGTATTATTATTTTTTTTGGTTTTGGCCAGGACACTTCATATCGAAAGACTTGTCGTAGAAACTTCGTTTCTAAGAAGGGCTCATCGAATTGGAATCATTTAATTGGAAATTGGAATGGCTAGTGTTCATTTTAATAATCAAAAGTGATTGGAAGGCAACTAACCCACCATTTTCCACGCCCACCATTTTTCCAAACACATCCAATCAAAATTTTGAGATAGCCATTTTGTTCAATGTAGTTGATTTCCAAATAGAAATTATGTTTTTGAGGAGGATAATCCCCCCACAGCCCTCAGGGCAAGGGTTGTAAGTTTTGCCCTGAGAGCATATAAGGTTTTTATAGAAAGCTTTGTCGTAGAAACTTCAAGAAGGACTTATTCGATTGGAAATTCAAAGGGCTAGTGCCCTTTTTGATAGTCAAAAGCGATGTGATGGCAACTAACCCCCCTCCCACCCTCACCTTTTCCACAAACACATCCAATCAAAATTTTGAGATAGCCATTTTGTTCAACGTTGTTGAAAGCTCAGGAAATTGGGTCTTTGAGGATGACAGCCCCCCCCAGCCCTCAAGGCAAGGGTTGTAAGTTATGTCCTGGGGGCATATAAGGTTTTTATAGAAAGTGTTGTCGTAGAAACTTCAAAAAGGGCTCATTTGATTAGAAATTGAAATGTCTAGTGCCTTTTTTAACAGTCGAAAGTGATTGGAAGGCAACTTACACCCCTTCCACACGCACGATTTATCCAAAAACATCCAAATTTTCCACAATCAAAATTTTGAGATAGCCGTTTTGTTCAGCGCAGGTGAAAGTTCTTGAAACTATATCTTTAAGCAGGACACTCCCCCCACAGTCTTCAGGGCAAGGGTTATAAGTTATGCCCTAGGGGTATATAAGGTTTTCTTGAAAGCTTTGTCGTAGAAACTTGAAAAAGGACTCATTCGATTGGAAATTCAAAGGGCTAGTGCCCTTTTTAATAGTCGAAAGTGATGGAGGACAACTAACGCCCCTCTCACGCCTACCGTTTCCCCAAACACATCCAATTAAAATTTTTAGATATCTATTTTGTTCAACGTAGTTGAAAGTTTTGGAAATTAGGTTCTTAAGGATGACAACCCCCGCCCACAGCCCTCAGGGCAAGGGTTGTAAGTTATTCCCTGGGGACATATAAGGCTCTTATAGATATCGTTGTCGTAGAAAATTTAAAAAGGGCTCATTTGATTGGAAATTGAAATGGCTAGTGCCCTTTTTAATAGTTGAAAATGATTTGAGGGCAAGTAAACCCCTGTCACGCCCACCATTTCCCCAAACACATACAATCAATATTTTGATATAGCCATTTTTTTCAACGTAGATAAAAGTTTTGGAAATTATATATTTGAGGATGACAACCCCCACAGCCCTCAAGGCAAGGGTTTTCAGTTATTCTCTGTGGGCACATAAGGTTTATAGAAAGTGAAGTTGTAGAAATTTCAAAAAGGGCTCATTCGATCGAAAATTGAAAGGGTTAGTGCCCTTATCAATAGTCGGAAGGTATTGACGGGTAACTAACCCCCCTCTCACGTCCACCATTTCCCCAAACACATCCAATCAAAGTTTTGAGATAGCCATTTTGTTCAACGTAATTGAAAGTCCTGAAAATTATGTATTTGAGGATGACAACCCCCCAGAGCCCTCAGGTCAAGGGTTGTAAGTTATGCCCTCGGGGCATATAAGGTCTTTTATAGAAAGTGTTGTCTTAGAAACTTCAAAAAGGGCTTATTCGATCTGAAATTGAAATGTCTAGTGCCCTTTTTAATAATCGAAAGTGATTGGAAGGTTCCTAACACCCCTCCCACGCCCACCATTTCCCCAAACACATCCAATCAAAATTTTTAGATAGCCATTTTGTTCAACGCACTCCCCCCCCCCCCCCCACAGTCTTCAGGGCAAGGATTATAAGTTATGCCCAAGGGGTATATAAGGATTTTATTGAATGATTTGTCATAGAAACTTGAAAAAGGGTTCATTTGATTGGATATTCAAAGGGCTAGTGCCCTTTTTAATAGTCAAAAGTGATTGGAGGGCAACTAACCCCCCTCTCATGCCCACCGTTTCCCCAAAAACATCCAATCAAAATTTTTAGATGGCCATTTTGTACAACGTAGCAGAAATTTTCGGACATTAGGTTTTTAAGGATGACAACTCCCCCCGCCCCACAGCCCTCAGGGCAAGGGTTGCAAGTTATGCTCTGGGGGCATATAAGGTTCTTATAGAAAGCGTTGTCGTAGAAACTTCAAAATGGGCTACTTCGATTAGAAATTGAAATGGCTAGTGCCCTATTTAATAGTTGAAAATGATTGGAGGGCAATTAAACCCCTCTCACGCCCACCATTTCTCCAAACACATACAGTCAAAATTTTGAGATGGCCATTTTTTTCAACGTAGTTGAAAGTTTTGGAAATTATGTATTTGAGGATGACAACCCCTCACAGCCCTCAGGGCAGGGGTTGTCAGTTCTGCCCTGGGGACATATAAGGCTTTTCTAAAAAGCGATGTTGTAGAAACTTCAAACAGGGCTCATTCGATTGGAAATTGAAAGGGTCAGTGCCAATATTAATAGTCGAAAGGTATTGAAGGGCAACTAACCCTCCTCTCACATCCATCATTTCCCCAAACTCATCCAATCAAAGTTTTGAGATAGCCATTTTGTTCAACGTAATTGAAAGTTCTGAAAATTATGTATTTGAGGATGACAAACCCCCCAGAGCCCCCAGGAAAAAGGTTGTAAGTTATGGCCTGGGGGCATCTAAGTTTTGTATGTATAGCTTTGTTGTAGAAATTTTAAACATGGCTCACTAAATTAGAAATTGAGAGGGCTATAGTGCCCTTTTTAATAGTCATAAGGTGATTGGAGGGTAACTAATCCCCCTCTCACTTCTACCGTTTCCCAGAATACATCCAATCAAAATTTTGAGATAACCATTTTTTTGAACGTAGTTGAAATTTCTGGGAATTCGGTCTTTGAGGATGACAGCCTTCCCCGCCCCCCAACAACCTTTATGCCCTGGGGACATATAATGTTTTTTATAGACAGCGTTGTCGTACAAAATTCAAAAAGGGCTCATTCGATTGGAAATTGAAAGGACTATTGCCCTTTCAATTTTTTACGGAAGGGATGGTTGCTTAACTTCAGAGGAGGCTCGGTCTTTCTCCCTGAAAAAGACTATGTCAATATGAAATGAACAGAAATTAATCAAAAAACTTTTTGCACAAAATGAGTTTTTCAAGAAAAAGTAAAGAACTCCATTAAACCATAATAATAATAATAATAACATAATGCAAAAACGTAGGCCAGAGCCTCTTACAAAACAGGGAAAAGACAATACAAAAATTTAGGTAAATCTTCTAAAGCTACTGAAGTCGTACATACGATTCTCGTATATCTTGTCAAGCGAGTTCTTGAAAGAGCTGATGGAGGGTGCCAGAACGGTTTCTTCGGGTAGGGAGTTCCAGGTGTCGACGACTCGGTTTCGAAAGGCCCATTTGCCTACATCTCTGTAGAACTTCTCAGTTTTAAGCTTTAAGGGATGACCACGCAGATGATTTTCTTTAAAGACCAGCAGTGCTTCTCCGGGGACGCTGTCATAGCAGCCATGGCATAGCTTGTACAGCTTCATCATATCACCCTTTAGAAATCTGTATGAGAGTGCTGGTAGGTGAAGAAGACGAAGACGTTGTTCGAATGGGATGTCTTTCAGACTTGGGGAGAACTTCGTCATCCACCTTTGAACTACTTCCAGTGCATCTATATCCTTGTTCACGGATGGACGAACTGTGCAATGACCATATTCGAGAATTGGGTGGACAAGCGACTTGATGAGGATCGCGAGCATCTTTACATCTCTACACCGAAAATAAACTAAAATAGAATAAAATAATTTACCAAACACACAAGTACCACAAACTGGTATCAATAAACAAATGAAACCCAAAACAAACAGAAAATAAAATAAGTCAAACTCGAAACAAGCAGAAATTAATCTGAGTAGGGTTTTAAACCCTATGCTTTCTAGAAGCCAGAAAATAATTTGTAATTTACTGAAAAAAATATGCATTGTCAGTTTAATATTCATATACTGATATTTATTCCTTAAAAGCTTAATTAATTTTTGATTTCTTAAAGTTATAAAAGTGGAAACATTTAAAAGATTTTTTTGGTAAATTAAAAATTATATTCTGGATTTTAGGAAGCATAGGAGTTAGAACCCTTCTGAGATTAATTTCTGCTCGTTTTGAGTTTGACTTATTTTAATTTCTGTTTCTTTTCGGTTTTGTTTATTTATTGATACTGATTTGCGATAATTCTGTGCTCGGTAAATTATTTGATTCTATTTTTGTTCATTTTTGTTTTAATTGAGTTCTTTACTTTTTTTTTGAAAAACTTATTTTTGCAAAAAGTTTTTTTGATTAATTTAGTGTAAAAACTAGGTGTTAGCTGTCGAGTGCCATCAAGGCTTTAGGAGTTTTTCTCAGTTTTTATTCATTTATGTTAAGAATGGTTGATATATCGTCAATTTGGGCGCAAATCAAATCAAATTAAATGGAAACACTGTAAAATAAAACTGATAAAAAAGGAAACATTATTTTTAATCCTTCTACGAATGCTGGCTGATGAAGAACTCTTTGAACTTGGAAAAATCCTTGCTATGTTTGGGAAGCTGTAGTGACTTACAGGATAAGTAGACCCGTTTTAGAGTTAGTTTACGAGGTAGAATCTAGGCTTTTGGAATTGATAAAATCACCTTTCCAGAATGAGTACATCAGTTTCAAGATTGGTTTGTGAAGTAGTATCTAGGCTTTTGGAATTGGTAGAATCACCTTCATAGTCGTCCCTAGCTGAGTGGTTAGCGCGCTAGACTTCAAAGTCTGACGAATTCTGGTGTCGCGGGTTATTTGATTTGCAACGACAGTCAGCGGCGTGACTGTAAGCTCAGCCAGAGTCGACCCATCTCTAAATGGATACCTGGAAAAATTTGGGGAAGATAAACAGTAGGGTTGTGGGAAAATACAGGAGGACTGGCCACCCCTCCTCCATTGCACTTCCTAGCTGAAGTGCCATGAAATAGAAATCAGCACCTCCGGCAGGGATTGTAAAATCCAAAGTCGCATTCTTTGTCTTTGTAGTCGGTATTAGGTTATGTAACAGTATATCTGAGGGAGCTTAATGCCAGGGAGCCTAAAGTTAAACAAATTACCACTAAAGATCTCAATTTCAGACTTCAGGTGAGGTGGAAAACGCCCAGCTCTGCTGCAAGCGCAAATAAGTGGTACAACAATGTAACCTTCACTGCGGTGCTGATAATCAATTTGACATAGGTTTGCTAATTTGAGTGTTAGTAAGGCCGTGAAGCATGAACTTGATATGATAGAAATGTATTTTTTACTGTTTTCTTTCGGTATGCATGTGTATTTCTTTTAAATTATGCACATTTTTCATATACACACTTTATATTTATAGAACCTTGTCTTTGGAAAGTCAAAAAAGAAAAAGACTTCTGCAAATGGGTTTCAAGAAAGCCAATTACACTAGCACCACGGGTAGTAAAGAGGTGAAGAAGTTGAACAAAGTTAAAGAAGTGGAAAGAAAGAAGTCGAAGAAGTTGAACAGCTGTAGGATTTTAATCAGTTTTTTTTTTTACAGAATTTTTAATGGCCATAAAGGTGAGCCTACTAACAAAGTAATAAAACATTTAATTTATGTTTGTTATTCTTAAAAGGGGATGATAAAGCTCTTAGGAAGGGAAAGTTTAAGCACTAATTCAGTCGGAGGCATAATTTGAGACGTTAGTGAAGAATAATTGTGATGATTTACAATTCGAAGTTAAAATAAAATCAAAGAATAATAAAAAAAATTTCACTAACCCAAAATATTCTGATATTTACCGAAAAAAATTGCAGCTCTCAGAAATCCCCCCAAAAATTATGGCTAGCACAAACTAACGGTTTCTACTGTGTGTTAAAGTTTACGTGTTTACAAAACTTAATTCCCGGAGAAATATCGGAGAGCCCTATGTCAATTCGGGGAAATTCAGGGAAATCTCGCAAATTTCATCATTTAAGAAATAACCACGGACAACTTATGCGCCTGAAATTAATGTATCGTATTAAGCATCTTGAAATGCTGTTTTTAATCTTTTTTACATTTGAGGGTCCTCCTCAAAAATCCTTTGTACAACTAGTATTTCTACGAATATTTATTACTAAGATATGTTTTTAGCTAACAATTATATTTTTGGGACACAATAGACCATTGTTAAATATAAACGAGACTTTGTAACAGGCCAAAATCAGTAGATTGAAGTACCAAGGACAAGGAAAATTAAATATGATTTTTAAACTAGTTCAGTGAAACTTATACACCATTTGTGTTTTGAATGATTGGGAGAAATAAGAAGTTCAGTTTTTAATGAAATGTCTTCCTTATACAGCTATGTAGTTGTTGGTAATAGCGGGTACCAGGATTGAGAAAAAGCGTGAGTGAACGATCGGCCAAAAAAATAAGCTAAAACTATATGACACTAAGAAGAAGTAGTTGAAGAAGAAAGAAGTTGTTCAGAAGATGTGATTGCTTTTGGGAAACCAACAAATTCTTAATGCTTGAATGTTGATGGATGGAATGCGTCGTCAGATTTAGTTAATTAGCTTTGCTTGTTTAATTTCACGGGTCAACTTGGCAACACTGACAAAAGTATGATATTGTCGGAAAAAGTTCTTAATTTTGAAACAACGAAGAAATAAATCTTAGAAAATCGTGGCTTTGAGATATGATTAGAAGAAGATGGGCTTAGGGAGCTTTAATTGCTTTTGTTTTGATGTCCTTGCAACTTGAGTCCTGAGTCTTGGACACTTTGGCGTCCTTGAGCCCTGACTAAATCGGTATTTTTTCCCCACATTTTCTAAAGATATCTTTGGAAACTGATCCAACACGGGTGATAAGGCTAAATGATATTGAACTGTCTATTTTATGTTTGACAGAGTGTTAATAGCAAATTCCTAGACAGACCTGGAGACTTCAATAGACATTTGATGTTTATTTTTTAGCCAAGAATCGTAAGTTGAATATAAAAAGCAAATAAAAACAGAAACTATCAAACATTGGTGAAAAAAATACAGAACTAAATGTCATTTTTTAATTCAATTGCAATGGTTTATAAGTGGAAAATATCTTGGTTATTTGTGTTTATGTCGCATTTATATAATACTGTCAGGGATTTTATTATACCCATATGGATTTATAAGCTATTCATTTTAAACAAAAAGCATGATAATTCATATGCTTGTCTCGTTATAAAAAAACTTTTAAAGAATATTAATTTGAAAAAAAAGATTTTTCCACTAAAGAAGTTCTTAAAGAAAAGTAAAGGGCTAGATTAAACCAAAGATGAGCTGACAGAGAGGCAAGTGATTCAAGAGATTCAAGTGATTCAAGTTATTCAGAGAATCAAGTAAAAACCCCAAAATGAACAGAAATTACAATAAAAAAACAATTCAAACATAAAACGAATGGAAATTATGACAAACGTCAGTAGGGCTAACGTTTCTTATGGATTCTAAATACTTCAACGCTACTGAAAAGAATAAATTAATGTGGATTGACAGTTTAATATATATATTGATTTTCCTTCTTTAAAGTTTGAACGATTTTGGATTTAGTAACGTTATAAAAGAAAAAAACGTTTAAAGTGTGTTTTGTTTCGAGTTTATTTTAATATACTGAAGCCATATCGCTCTTTACCTAGACAGCAGTACAGCGCTGCCTATTATTTGATCATATTACTTAAACAGAACTTAGCTATTTAATTAAAAACCCAGAAGTTTGGCCAAATTACTCTTTTATCAAGTCACTATGACATATAAACTGCGTTTGCGACACAAATGCCGCCTGAGCTGTGATTAACAAAATGTTCCATGAACAGCTTTCATTTTACTAGCAAATGAGGCTTTCATATGAGAATCAATGTTCCGACAGGAAATACATGCAAAATCAGCATACATTTTTTTAGAAAAAAATAAAATGTAAGAGAAACTGAAAAATGCATCAAAATTTACATTTACCTGTTACATTTGTCAAAATATGACATTTACTTGTTTGAAAGGCAGTGCTTTCTATATCGCATGCTGATCTGCAAACACTTGTCAATAATGCTAATGTCGTAATTACTCCAGTTTTGTCCACGTTGAAATACTACTACTAACCACTACAAACAACTCACTGCCGCAATAAGCCGTCTGAGGCTAACACAGCTACGCTAAAAATTCGTAGTTCTCAGATATGAACAGACACAAGTTGGGACCATTGAGCAAAATATTTGTATATTGATGTCCCTGGTATGCGCCGAAGTATCGGGAATATACGTCCCGTGTCAACATATATGTGTCACTCTCTTAGGGTCTAAAAAATAACTGTGATACATTCTCTGTTTTTTCTAATATTTTTTTTATTTTTATAATTTTTTTTAATTTTTTTTTAATTTTTTTAATTTTTTTTTTTTTTAAATTTTTTTTTTAATTCTGTTCTTTTATAATGTTGAACTTAATAAAGTTCTTGATCTTTATTGCTATAAATTGAGTGCCTTGTAACAGTTTTAAAGATTGAGTCGATCTAAGTCGATTATATGGAGAGGAAAACTTGAAATTTTTTCGGAAATTCCTGATGTGCAGCGTTTCATTTTGGTGCAGCCAACTGTATTTTTAGGAATTTTTTGAGGCGAAAAATATCTTAAACCACTTCCGGTTAAACTCCACTGCATATGATTGAAGATAAATTTGTAAGTGTAAACTTTAAAATTCAATTTTGATTTACTAAAAAGTGAACATCCTTCTTATCGTTCACTATATACGGTAAATCATTTTTTTTAATGTTGCAGTTGCTTATGACTGTGCAGAAGAACAAACGAACTAATCCAAAATAATCAAATAATCATCATTTGGCCAAGTTGACCAAAATCCCGTAATTTTTACAAGATTAGAAGTTTTTCATTGCTTAGAAAAAATGGCAAAAAATCTTATATCAATTCAAAGTGATAAAATAAAGAGTAAAATGCTGCTTACATTTTAGCTAATATCTCGTAAATTTTTTTAACCCCCCCCCCCCCCCGACTATTAGAAATAAACTCGGCATCAGAAAAGGGGGACGCTATTAAAAATGAATCCGAAATAATATACAAGTACGGCTGCTCTCATTACTGAAATAATGCAAATACAAATTTGAAATGCCTGTTTTCTTTTTTTCGCGCTGCTTTTCAAAATTTTATGTTGTTGAGTTTTATTTCGATTTTATGTATGAGTTTTACTTTTTTTTATTTCGAAATTTATAATTTTTGAGCGTGAAGCGTTAGTAGACGTTTCCTGATGTTTTAACAGGCCTTAGAGCCTTGCGGTGACGACAATGTATTTATTTATTTGTGTTTTTTTTTGTGAAATAAATTGATTGATTTCTTGTGAATTGACATTGATTGAAATAAATAAAAAAAGTGATTTATCAATTAACTCTTTTACACTTGTGGTTAAACTTAGTGATATCGTTAAGAATTCAATTAACCGGTGGTCAACGCATACAAAAGCAGAAGAGTAGCCACAGAGAGGATAAGGATGAGAGTCCGATGAAAAAGAACCAGAAGTTTGATTTCGAATACGGCCAAGGTGATAAGCATCCCCAACTCTAAGGTATAAAACGATCCGAATAACAAAAGGAAAACGACGAGGAATTATTTTAGGACAGAAAAATATAAAATAAGACATACGATAAAATATGTAATCATTAAAACTAAAATTGCATTGAAATTATGCTCTTGATTTGTCTTTGTCTGAATGAATTAACTTGTTTCATGTTTTTCAGTCCTGGTTGAACTTCCTTGAAGTAATAATGCTAGGACTGTTTTCATTTTTTTTTTCCAGTTTTAATAGTCATGAATTTTATAGTAAATCTTATTTATATTCGGCTGATGATGATGATGGGTCTTAGAGATACGGCTAGATTATTCATTTATAGATAATTTTCACTGTCTTAAAATAATTTCTCACTGTTTTACCTTAGGTATTCCTTAAGCAAAGGAAGAGCGGTCTTCGTCTCCATGGTATGTAATATAACGTTCCAAAATTGAAAACATTTCTAAAAACGGATTTTAAATTGGACTTTACTTCCCCCTCTTTGAGACGCACGGCAGAAACGCACGGCCTCTTTGAGACGCACGGCAAAATGAATAATTTCGGCAGAAATTATTCAAAATCGGCTAAAATTTAGCAAAATTCTTGATTTCTGCAGAATATTCGGCATAAATCAGGTAACGATTCGGTATAATTTACGAAGTTCATCCCCCCCCCCCTCCCCGATACGTTTTGCACCGACGAACAAAGCTCAAACGGTAAAGAAAAGAGTAGCGCTGTTGCAGAATATAATGGCATTATATAAAGTGGGTTAAATATTTAACAGTCAGGGGTGGAATGAGGGTAAAATCAAGTGATGCGCCTTTAGGAATGAGATAAGTAAGTACTTATGATTCATTTAAAGTAGTTTTCAAAATTTTCTAGGGTTTCCTTCAAATGGTCCCCTGGTCTTAAGTATGACAAAACTTACCTACGCCTAAGCCTCCCTCTAGACAAACTTACGGCCAAAAAACTTAATACAGCAGCACCAATAATGTGCCGCGATTCAATGGTTTGGGCGAACTAAAAAAAAGATACCATTAATCTTCAAAACATAATATCCAAATGGTCTTAACCCAGACACGTTTACAGAAATTGGGTTCTCACTTAAATCGAGGGTTCGATATCCGATTTGGTACTCCTTTGGATTTGAACTCGGGGCAGCAGCTTGTTGATTCCGGCATCCTTTGACTATTAACCTTACCGGCATCCTTTGGCTACTATACCTTTGACTACACCTCCCTGTATAAAGATAGAGCAGCCATCCTAACTTTCTAGGAGTAATAAATTTTTAAATCTTATAACTGCACATTTTTCGTTCTTTGAGGGTGGGGGGGGGGAGTTGTTGGCGGGATAATACAACAACGAAGATGTTACCTATTACAAATTCCACTCGTACCCTTTATGTACGGGGCGCTGAAATGTCATCTGGATACTTTTCTTTTCATTCATTAACTTTTTTCATTAATTAGCTAATTTAATAAAAAGTTTAATGATTTTAATAAAAGAATTGCTAATTTTTTTATTAATTAGTAATCGAGACCCCCCCCCCCTTTTAGATACCGTAACATTTCTTGTGTGCCAAAATTAGCAAGTTGCAGCCCAGACCTTGGACCAAGAGTTTTTGTTCAGGGGGCGCTAGTTTTTTTTCGGGGGGGGGGGGAGGATAAAGAAAAAAACCTTTAAAAAGTGCATCAAAAATTTGTTTATATACCTTTTTGCTGCGTTTTTATGAGACTGAAAAAAAACTCGGGAGAAGGGGGTTCAAATTCTGAAAACCCCCTATGGATATGACCTTGCCCCAGACCCAAAGAGGCTCGACTAGGGTACTGATGAATCAAATTTAGTTCTACCGCAGATATTAATTGCGAGGAAGACGGAAGGTCAAACTTTTCACAGCATATAAATAATTATAATTAATTTAATGTAATTTAATTTAAAGTAATTTAAATTTAAAGTAAATAAATATATAACATATATATAATTATAATTAAATTTAATTTAAAGTAAATCACAAACAGTAAAAGTAAATTCTATGCCAATTCCATGATCATTTATAAGAACCAGTGGAAATCTTGAGCTTTTACGAAAGAACAACCCCTCCCTTGCGCCCTCCTTGGTTTAGACCCCCCTAAGGTAAACAGAAAAATAAAAAGGAAAAAAAATATTATACAATTCTTTTAAAACTTTCATTTATTCGTAACTTCTTTTAACATGTTCTGTAACAAATTCTCTTGACTCGAAATATCTTCCATAAAGTGTAAACTTCAATATATACAAACAAAATTAAACACAAAATGAAAAATAGCAAAGCTTTCGTTATTTTATCATTTATTTATGTTTTGCTTCTTTTAAACCCATCATAAATGAATGAAAAAACATACAAAAAAACGAAATAAAAAACATAAATGAACAAGATTTGTTCCGAATATTGCAAAATTCTTACACAACTTCGATGTATCACACATATAACTTGTATGCTGAATCACAAATATAGTTTATATTTTGGTTTTAACTTTAGTTCAAATTTTGAGCTAAATATCTTTAATACAGAATAAACTTCAATAAATCTTTTCTTTATACACGTGAATTAAACACAAATAAACATCAAATAACGAAAAAATGATACTTGTTTAAAATACTGAAAAATTTTGCATATCTTAGAAGTAACCTCTATATTCTTTGAAGATCTATCACTGCAGGACGGCTCATAAATTTTTTATAATTTAATGACACATCTTAATAGTGTCACAATTCGGATTTATTAAGTAACTTGTGTGCTGAATCACATACATATAATTATCTCAAATCTTCATGTTAAGTCTAGATTTTAAGTTGAATTCTTCAAATATATAATTTAAGTTTTTCGAGGAGAAAGCTTTTTCTCATCGGATAGTATTTCAAATTACATTGTGATGTGGGAGTTTTATAGTTCTTTTTTTTCAAGCATTTTTCTTTTCTAATGCAAAGAGTCCATGAAGGATTAGATCATAGACCGTTTTTTTTAATTGAAACAAATACTTTTCAATCTAAGAAATGCAGGTTGTACCAATTCACGAAAATGCAGGGGAAGGTTAAGGATTTTCATGATTTTTTTTTGTAATGAAGACAAAAAAAGTGTATATTTCGAAATCTGGAGATCTAGGAATTTTTTTCGGTAAAATACCAAAAGAAAAATGTATTTTTCAAACTTTATTCATAAAAGAACACGAAGCATTAGAGCATAGGTCATTTTTCTGAATTAAAAAAATAATTTTGTTGTTTCTGAATCAAATAGAATGGGCACGTGGGCAAATTGGGCACAAGCATATGGGTTTGCTTAATACTTTTAACCTTTTTTAAGGGAAGGAGTTCTAAGGAAAATAACACGGAAGACTAGAACATAGACCGTATTTTGAAATGAAAAAAAGTACTTGTGTTGTTTTGAGTCATAATGAATGGGCACATGGGAAAATGGGACAAATAGGCACAAGCACATGGGTACATTTTATACTTTTAATCTCTTTTTATTTTAGGAAAGGAGCTCTAAGGAAAGAACACAAAAGACTAGAACATAGACCGTGTTTCTAAATGAAACAGATGACTTGTTTTGTTTTTGTACCGTATGATTTTTTTTTTCACTGAAGATAAGCAACAACCATACATTTACTAGGATACAAAAAAGAGTGCAATTAGACGTAGAGGTGATTATCACAACGACTAGAAAGTAACATTATCCCCAAGAAAAAAGGGTCTTATCTCATATTTTTTGAAATTTAAAGTGGAAAATCAATAAGGTTTTTAAGAAGGAAGTCTAGCAGCAATAAATCTAAAGAATACCAAGAAAACAAAAGTCAAAATATCTTTTGATCATCATGACTGTTATTGACAAGTTTTTTTTGTTTATATTTAATATATTAATTTTTTTTTTTTTTTTTATACGAATAAGGTTCTAAAATTCTGGCTTCAGAACTCTGGCCTCTTAAAAATTATGAGGCCGAAAGCTTAACTTATAAACTATTTCTATGAGTCTAAATATGAAGAGAAAGAAAAGGAGATAGGGAACAAAAAGGCGATAGAAGATTCAAAGAACAAAGGGAGGGAAATTCAGTTTTCACAGAAAAAATTTAAAACAAGGTTTGAAGAAAAAATATGTTAAAATGTCCCTGTATAGCTGGTAATGCCATATCCAGGATTTTATCGGGGGGGGGGGGTAAAAAAATTAAAAACCATCAAAAATGTGTTTTTATGCACTTTTATTACGTTTTTACGAGTCGTGCAAACGTTTCAGGGATGGGGGGGGGGCTTGAACCCCCCAAGCCCTCTGGATAAAGCCTTGATTGCTGGATAGTGAATAGCTTTATAAATTCATTTGAATATAGAAAATTAAGAAGACAATCTTGATAGTTGGATGGCTGGAGTAGAGCAACCGCTAAACTACCTCCCCTCCCCTACAAACTATTTTGACTCCCAACTGCTGATTTTCAGAAGAAGTAGAACTCAACTAAGATTTAAAATTTATATTCCATTGTAAAGTACACATCAGGAGATTTTGAATATTTGTAATAACTGTGTTAAAAATATCCCCCAAGTAGATTCCACAGTTCCACAGTAATTCCAAACAGTAATGTTTGTGGTTTTTGTAAATAGGTAATTAAATCATTACTTCATGTTACGGTTGGACCATGTTTCATAATATGGTCATTGTATTTCATAAAATATAATTAGTTAAGTGAGTTTTATTAGCTATTAGCTAATATAATCAACTAAGCGCCTGGAAAAGTGAGTTTAATGCACAGCGAACATTTTACAGTTAATAACTGAATAATAACTGAATTAATAACTGAATAATAACTGAATAACTGGCCTCATTTGGCCATAGTGAAACTACAATTATGTTAGATTGTGTTTGAATTATGGTATCATGGCCGATTTCCTGGAACAAATACTCATAACGACCAAACATTGTCTTGTTACATTTTTACGTTACTCCAATAATTTCACAAAAATTGGAAAACATCGATGTTTTTTTTTACCAGCATTTTACGAAAATTGATGAGTATTCTTCAACTGAGAGGATTTGCAAGGCACAACAAAACGAAAAAGGACATAAAAATGAATAGAAAAAATGATTCAAGTTCAACTGACTATAAACCAAAAAAGCTAAAAAACACACAAAGAAGCATGAAGAAAAAGAAGAATATAACAAGTAAAAACAAGCATAAAGAAAATCCAGCAAGATAAAACAAAAATAGCACTGGTAAAAACGAACAAAGAGAATAATACACAATTATATATCAAAATCTTTTGTCTTAACTTCTTAAACAGAATATATTTTCAACTCAAATAAAAAAAAAGAAATAAAAAGGGAAAGAAAAACACGTAAAAAGGATAAGTTGCCACGAAAGTAGCTGGTATCAGACATAAAACAACAATAAAATATAAGACCAAACTGAAAAGATTGGTATTTCAGCTCCATAGAAACGAAAAAAAGAAATAAAAATATGAAAGTAGCCAAAATATGAAGATGAGATGGAGAAACATAAAAAAACTAATTGAAAAATGAAAGAAGTTAAAAACTACGAAAGTTAATAGCGATTCCTTGATAAGAAAAATTTCCGAAGTTTCATTCTTTCCTTTAGAACAGAATTAGAAATGTCTGAAAGACTTTCTCTGGATCTGCTTGAGCCACAATTCGACAATGCTGGTTCAACATTTTCCGGAAACTGAAAAAAGAAGAAAAGTAAAAAATACAAAATATTAACACAAATAAATAAACCAAATAAATGGAGAATGAAATAATATCAACCGATAAATGCTAGAGAGGCTTTCTCAATAATGTTTCACAGTAAACCCTATTACACAAAATTTCGATAACAATACTGCATCAATAATTGCAATAATAATCAATTATATCATATAATCAAATAATAATCAATAATAATAATGATAATAATAATAATCAATAATAATGCAATATAATCAAATAATAATCAATAATAATAATAATACTGCATCAATAATCAATAATTGCAATAATTGATAACAATAATTGAAAAAAAATAATTGACTGTTTATGTTGTTTTTTAAATATTTAAGATTCATAAAGTTTATGTTACCAATCAAAAGCTACGAGCCTGAGAAAATTAACGTGGTTTCCGTAAAAGGGGGATAATATCCCCGTTTTTGAAGATGAGGAGGTAAATATTTACCAAATCATATTACTGAGTAACAACTAAAGTGAATATACCATTCGATGCCTTTTTTTATGCTGATTACGAATATAATAATCATTTCTATCGGAAATTTTAGCCCCCCCCCCCTATATATGCCAAATCAGGGTATATATTTGCACATTAGGGGCGTGGGGCTAAAGTTTAAACTTACCTCCCATTTACATCAGAAATAAAAACCCTGAATAGGCATATATAGGGGGGGGCTAAAATTCCTTTCAGATAGAAATGATTATTATATTCCTAATCAGCATAAAAAAGGCATTGAATGGTATATTCACTTTAGTTGTTACTCAATAATATGGTTTGGTAAATATTTACCGATGAGGATTTTATATTTGAAGATGTTCCGGGGGAAATTTTCAGTGGGGTTGGAATTATCCGGGGGATTTTGCCTGAGGGAGGGGTTCTGCGGGAGAAATTTTCCATGGGGAAGGAATTTTCCGCGGGAGAAATTCTCCATTTGGGAACTTTCCGCAGGAGGAACTTAGCATTGGGCGGGGGGAAATTTCACGGGAAAAATTTCCACGAAGAGGGGTTTTCCGTATGTGTGTGTCGTCTCTGTTTGTGTCGTCTCTGTCTTTGTGTCGTCTCTGTGGTTGTTTGGTCTCTGTATGTGTGTAATGTGTGTGTGTGCATTGTGTCTCTTTATATGTCGTCTCTGAGTGTGTCGTCTCTGCGTGTTTGTCGTCTCTTTGTGTTTGTCGTCTTTCTTTGTGAGTTGTCACTGTGTTTATGTTTTCTCTATGCTTGTGTCGTCTGTGTTTGTTTTTCTTATCTGTGTGTTTGTCGTCTCTACGTGTGTATCGTTTCTGTGTTTATCGTCTCTGTGACTATGTCTTCTCTGTGTCGTCGTCTATGTGTCTGACATATGACAAAAGATAGAAAAATTAACTGAAAAGCGGGTCTTTTTTCAAATGAAATTAGGCTAATGAGAATTTTCGACGAAACGAGGAATGGAATCGCATCCAGGATATTTTAATATGGACCAAATACCAGAGGAAGAAAAAGAAAGAAAAGAAGAAGCATTTAAAAGTATGTATTAGAAAAGAATTTTGTATATTCTATAATATTGTATAGTATAATCTTGAAAAAAGAGAATTTTCCGGGCGGAACTGTCCGCAGAAAATTTCCAGCGAGGGTAGAATTATCCGGGGGTGGGAGGTATTTTACGCAGAAAGAACTTTCCACAGGGAAAATTTCCCATCGATGGGGGAGGTAGATTTCCAGACATTATTTGAAAAACAATCAGAAAATAAATAAAAACGTTTTTTGAATAAAGTTTTTTGAGCTAAAGATAATGAGCAACATTAAACACTAAAACCAACACAAATTATTCCATATATGAGGAGATCTGCCCCTCCTCAATGCCTCACTCTTTACGCTAACGTTTGACTTTATGTCCCAATTCTTTCGGAACGACTCCTGAAATCCGGCCGTGTAAATGGAATAAGAAATATCTTTTTTAAAGTACTAAAAAGCTTTAGCGTGAAGAGCGAGGTATTGAGGAGGGGGGGGGCTCCCCATATATACAGAATAATTTCTGTTCGCTACTTTCACGGTAAACATAACTTCTTTTTTCTTTTCATTTACTATAATTAAAGACCTCCAGTTTAGTTGCATATCCTGCAAAATCGAGCCCCCAGATAAACCCTCGAAAATCGAGTCTAAAGCCAAAAAAGGGCCCAATTTGAAAAAAAAACATGACCAGTTATATCCTTCTGCTTTAAGCACGACCTTGGGGCATATAATGTCGGCATGACGTTGGGGGTATATTTAAGCACGATATTGGGGTATATGGAAGAGCTCACTTTTAGTAAAAATCGATTCCAATGAAAGCCAACAACTTGAAATGAAGTCTAACAACAAAATTTGGACCCTATTTAGAAAAGTCAGATGATCGGTTTCGTTTTAAGCATGACATAGTGATAAATAAAAAAAAAATACCCTCAAAACGGAGTTTGAAAACCGATTTGAGACCTAATTTTGGATTGGGACCTACATAATCCAAAATTGGAGTCAACGTCAACGTCAAAAATCGCAAGATAGCTTGTTCGCCAAGTGGAATCTCGGTTTTAATTTCGATTTCATGAAATTAATAAATATTGGGAACTTACTTCGTTACTTTACTCGTAGTAGAAAGCAAGTTCCTAATGGGGAAAACTTTTCGGTTTGTTTATATTACCAGGTTAATTAAAATATAATCAAATGTTTTACCACATTGCATTATTTTTACTGGCTTATATTAGCAGGTCAACTGATGTTGCATTCTTTTTCCATTTTAATAACTAAAAACCAAAATAGGCCTCAAAGAGGTCTATAGTCGGAGGGGGGAGGCACCCACTTTGGGCAACTGGTGTACATCTTGAAGCACCAGTTGTTCTGGTACTCATGACACACTTCCATTACGGCATGCAGCTTAGCAAAGGCGAGCAGATTTTGCGCCCCGCGTTGCACCCTTCCAACACGCGTGGCGCACTCAACCGGGTGTACACAATTCTTAAATGTGAACTCTTCGGATGTACTCTCCCTTTGGTGATCTTACAACTTATTTTTAATTCTCTTTAATTAGTAAATTTTGGCAACTGTTCCGGATGGAATTCTTTTCTTTCGTAACCGTCTTTTTTTCTGTTGTTTTTAGCTGAGCAATTTTCACGAACTTTCAACGGGACTATATAAATTACTTTATTTTCCAATAAAATTCCTATGAAATGTCTTGGCAATGAGGTGAACCTTGCTAATGTAATTTTTTTTTCGCAAACTAGAACTAATAGTACATAAGGGCGGAGCTTGATCGTTCGGACCCAGTCCTTTTACTAGCCTGAAAAATTGCCTGAAATTACTTACTTTTAGAACATACTTAAGGGAGTGGCAGCACCCACCAGTTTACATGTAATATATATAATTATGAATGTAATTTAAATTAGTCTAATTTAAATAAATGTAATCTCTTATTCGTCTCATCCAGTCTATACTTTCTTCCGGAGCAAATTATTATTATTATTTTTTTATCTTGCAAGGGATGGTCATAAAAGCGTTTTCTTTTTGCTTTTCAAACCACGAACTGTAAAAAAGGACCGACGTGGCTGAATAGTAACCGAAACTCTAAATATATAAATTTCGTTAAGTTTAATGCTATTCAGCAAAAGTTAGAAGCCTGAGAAGATTTACCCAATTTTTGGAACAAAAGGAAACACCATCAAAGCGCTGAGTGATCTAAATAAAAATCGCACCATCAAATTTAGCATATCAGAGAACCCTACTGTAGATGTTTCAAGCTCCTATATGACTCTTATAACCACCCAATAATAAAAAATTCTGTAGTCTATTCGTTGGTTGATAGAGCGTTTGTAGTGTATTCCTCTGATTCTGAGCTGAAGGCTGAACTTGAACACATAAAAGATGTTCTTATAGGCAATGGCTACCCCCAACAAGTCATTGATAAGGTTATTTCCAGGAAAAAGATCAGCACAAAAACCAAGAGCTACCCTAAGAGTGAAGAAGATAAACCCTTTTTTGTCATTACCTTATATTAAGGGAATTACTGACATTTTAAGTTCCAAACTCACTAAGCTTGGCTTTAAGGTGTTTTTTCCTTCTGGAATGACCATCTCCTCCTTCTTAAACAAAGGCAAAGGTAAGATCACTTCAGATCCACCAGGAGTATATGAGATTCCTTGCAGTTGTGGTGATACCTATATAGGTCGTACCATGAGTCAATGAGATCTCTACATCACCGATTAAAAGAACATGCTGATTCCATTGATGCCTGCCTTAAAAAGACAAAGCTTAAGGAGGAAGATAGTTTTCTGCACTGGCCCATCATATTTTTGAAAACCCTTCTCACTCCATTGAGTTTGACCAGGCTCAACTTATTGCTATTGTTCCATAACTCTTAAAGCAGAATATCAGAGAAGTTCTGGAAATGGCTAAAAACAATCCCACCATCAAAAAAGACAATGGAGAGTTTTGCATCAGCGAAATTTGGGAACCCATCACCCATAGGCTACAAACTCGCAAAAAACTCCACCCTACTTCTATTGACCCAACCTTTTTGAGATCTACTAGGATAGCGGCCATCAAATTGAAATAATAGGGATTGAAAATGCCAAATCCCAATAGTCTTGCGACATGTTAAAGCATATATGCTATGTACCTAAAACAAAAGAAAATGATCCGCCCTTTTAACTCGGGTTGAATTATCAAAAATTAAAAAATAATGGAGAATCACGACATTCCTTATCTTGGAATCGTTTTGTTGGACATTTAAACTTATTAATCACAGGCTTTCTTACGCTTAGCCTAGGAATTTGTCCAGGATTTCTTCCTGGGAGAGGAACTAATGTTATTTTTTGGCGGGAGGGGGGGGGCATAAAACATATTTTCATTTGATAATTTGAATAAAAAGTACCCAGAAAATCAAGGGAATTTAGAATTTCATGGGGAGCCAAGGTACCCTCGTATGTCCCTGTCTTGGTTATTTTATGGATATTGTGTCGGTTTTCCTTGGAACTTGGTAATCATGTGAGGTTACATCCTCATTCAACTAAATATTTATTATGACATCAATATAAGAATCATATATTCCCTTTTTCGTATTTTATCTTCTTCTATCAAAATTCCTTAGCTTTATTTGTGCAATCTTCCATTTTTATTTCATCACTTTATCTGTCAAATCTTGATATCCACCTTCTTTTTACAAACAACAGAAAAAGAGATTGAAAAATTACGAAAGATTACAGTTCCATTAGAAACGCTCGCCAAGTTGAACTAAACCAGAAATAAGCTCGGGTTCACCCAGGAGAGATCGGAAAACGGACTGGAATGTAATGAACTCACACATGGTTCAGCATAATCTGTCAAAAGCAATAGTAGCACCTAATATGTTTGGATAAGAAACGATTTCTTGGCAAGGGAAACTACGTCAGCCAGGAACGCAGGAATTTTTTAAAGACAGGGGGGAGGATAGGTAAAAAACGATTTGGTACTTCTCCCTTATAGCCGCCCCACTCAAGATCTTGTATCGCGAACATGAGACAATGACCGGTTTCCATGGTCTTTATACCAGACAATATTAGCTTCGGCTCGGTGGGAAACTACAATGCAGCTATATTTTAATTAAATATTTTGGTTAGGTTAGTTTAGGTTACGTATTTAATATAATGAGGTTTGGGTGGCCCCCTTCCATAATTCTATATTGTAGTTTTCATAATTTTGTTGATAAAGTATTATATTTTCATCGCATTTTATTTTATTTTATTAGCATTAAACTAACTTCACTTCTCGACAGAACATGAGTGTAGTCTCGATCACGCTCTGGCGTTCAAAAGGGCAATAGCCCTACGCTTATGGATGTTATTCTAACACACAGGGGAAAATATTGATTACAGCCCCCCACCCTATTTGTCTCTACAAAAATTTCAGGCCGAAATTGTCATTTATTTAAAAAAAGTTATTTATTAACAAAATTTTTCGTTTAGGCCTATTTAAACCTGACTTTTCTTGATATACATGGGAAAAGATATGAAAAAAAAAATTAATATTTCGATTGAGTTTTTTATACTTACTGCCAACTGTGTCCTCTACTTTATTTTCATAAAAATCACATCTCCAAAATTACAACATGATTATAAATGTTAAGATTATTTATTTGAAATTTTGCGCCCCTAAAACTTCTGCACATGGGGCAAGCGCACCCTCTGCCCCCACCCTAAAACCACCTCTGTTTTTGTTTGTCATACGTTTGACGTGTTTATACATTTTAATTACTTCTTATTTTGAAAAATTCCCTGAAAACATCCCTCCCCATGGAAAATCCGTAATTCTACCAGTGAAAAACTACCATTTTTCCTGGTAGGAAAATCCTACCAGTAGAAAATTCGTCCCCCCACCCCTCACCCGAAATATGTATGTATACTTCCCAATAACAAATACTATATGTAAACAATGGCCAAATTTTGTAACTTAAAGCCTCTCCTAATACTCTAAGATCACTGGGTCGATATGATCAACCCTGAAAAAAAAAAAAAAAAAAAAAAAAAAAAAAAAAAAAAAAACCACGCATTCTCGACTTTTCTTCTGGCAAAAATACAAAACTCCACATTTTTGGACATAGGAGCCTGAAACGTCTACAGTAGGGTTCTCTGATAAGCTGAACCCAATTGGGTGATTTTTAGTATGATTCTATGAATTTAGTGGGGTGTTCCCCCCTTTACGAAAATCAGGCAAATTTTCTCAGGCTCGTTACCTTTGATGGGTAAGACTAAACGTAATAAACTTATATATTTGAAATCAGTATAAAAAGTCGACTCTTTTGATATATCTATTGATATGAAAATTCCGTTTTTTAAAGTTTTGGTTACTATTGAGCCGGGGCGCTTTTTAGTTACAGTTCATTACCACGAACTGTTTGATTAAATAAAAAAGACAAATTTTTCAACTGAAAATAAAGAACAACAGCAACACTTAAAACAAACAGAGGTTATTTCGTGAATGAGGGGGGGGGGGCGTCAACCCGTTATTGTTTACGCTGTTTTAAGTGCAATAAATAACTTCTTATTGTAATTCAACGGCCCTTGTGGTTCAGCAGTCGTTCTTAAAGAACTGAGACAAAGAGTCAAACTTTAGCTTAAAGAACGAGTAGTAGAGGACGGGGAGGCCCCCCTCATATACAAAATAATTTCTGCTCACTTTAAATTTTATGTTATTTCTGACTTATAGTTGAATTTTTTTTTTGTCTAATTTCTAATAATTTTTCAAATCATGCACAAGCCTAAGCAGGCTTTGATGTGGACTGCAGGTCCCATAAGCTCCCGATATCTTGCTGTTAAATTGTATATATCAATAATTGTAAATTGATTGGTTGCGTCCCACTTTTTCAGTTTTTGCTTAAGAATTAAATTTTTAGATTAGAATTAAAATGTTGGGCAAAATTTGAATATTCAGTGTAAATTTTTGATGAACAGTAGTTTTGCTGAATAGGTCCTTAATAATGTTTTTACTTCAGATCTTCTACGGTGCTGAAGACATTCCGACCTCTACAATAGGGTTCTCTGATTTTTAAGTTCATTATGTACATATGTTTAAATACATTGAAGCATTGTATATAAACACGAAAAGAAAAATATTACCACTTAAGATCACTGAACACAAAGCTCCTAGTAGCGCTTGCCAAACCCCTCCCCGCCAGGAAGTTTCCTGGTGGGGCTCATGATACCCCGCCTCACATTTTCCAACTCTGTGCTGGTAGGCATGGGAATTTAATATTTGAAGGCACATAAAAAAAACTGTCACGATGGGAGGGTCATTATTATCCCCCCCCCCCAGCACACATGATAAAAACAAAAACCAAAAATATTCCCGGAAATTGGGAGGGGTGAAACATCAGTTTCTACCCCCTCCCCAAAACTCATTTTATATTTATCTGAAGGCTCAGAGAGAGGCAAGACGTTTGGGCATTGAAGCGCACTCTTTGAGCCCTCTGAACAGCCCCTCCCCTCATTACAAATGACCCAGGGCCCCTCCCTCATAATATCTGATGTCAAGATACATATTACGTTTATAATTTTATAAAACAGAAAGGAAATCAGATTAGTTAAACAAACTTTTAAAATGAGCGTCAGAAACATTTTTTTACAATAAGAAGGAAGATATCGCCCCGAAGAACCATTGTTCATGCAAAGACTTAAGGAGCGGAGAAGAGAGATTAATCCCCCACCCTTAAGGCCCTTGAGGAGTTAGACAATTTGGCATTGAAATGTGCTCTTAAGGCCACTGGAACTCCCTACATAATAGCCTGTCACCCCTCCTCCCTAATAGTTGATACGCAATCATACATAATGTCATAAAACTAAACTTATAATACATAATGTCATAAACATAATGTCATAAAACTAAAGTGAATAAACTTAGCTAAATCAATCATAAGGATTCACATTAAACATTTATCTGGCATGTACTTCCAATAGCAAATACTATATGTATATTTTTTTTTTTTTTTTTTAGCTATTAAAAAAAAAAAAAAATCAAACTACACATCATTAGAACCGTAAGAATGTCCTTTACACTTTATTAATAAAAGCAAAGTCGAGACTTAAATCTGTAAGAATATGTAAGCGTTTGAACAAAACATCCCCCCTCAAAAGAAAATTTTCTGAATAGTGACGTTCTTACTCGAAATATTTTCCACACAACCTATATTTTTTTTTATCTCACCAAACGATAGATCGCTCTTTTCTGAATCAAATCATGTATTTACATTCTATATAACTAATATTTTTAACCAGGAAAAAAAAAACTATTCTACTGTAGCAGTAGATACCATCTGGCTTACGTAAGCTCATATACGAGCCTCAAGGTGGCGAAGCCATGTGAACATGGGGTGTAGAGGTGAATGGGGGTGCATGGGGTGCATGAGCTGATTTAAGATACTATTTTCTTTAATTCCCAGCATAGCAGGGGCCAATGATCCAATTGGTTGGATCGGGTCAACAGCCACTGAGTAATAGATGGTTACTGTCATGATCAGCTGAAAGTAAGGTTTAGACGACTGCATTATCAGTTTAATATCAAAACAAATAAAAATCAAATATTTAAAACTGAACATGAAATGGTGGCTCAAATTTCTTTTTCTTCTTCATCTTCGTCTTCGGACTAGTTCTGGTTCACATCGGAAAGTAGGCATTTTTGGGGGTCAGTTCCACGCTTGCATGCTCTGTCACAGAAACCTATTTTGGAGCATTTGCAGCGGGAGCCGCACCTCGTCTTGTCACAGTTGCAAAAAGAAAGCGATGCAAGTCCATGTGGCATCGCAGAAATTAGGTCTGGCTTCAGATCATGATCTTCAATTCTCCAGCCCATATCGGTAGCCTGAGGTAAACCAATACGGGGCTTGTGGCTTTGGATCCAAATCAGTGACTGGAAAATGCATCTTTTCAAATGAAGCAGAAGCGAGATATCAGTTGGTGGGAAGAGCTGCAAATCCTCCGATCTTGGCTACAAATGTGCTCAAAAGTCATTCAGACTATTGAAGTTAGTCGCACTTCTGCCATACACCGTAACCACAAGCTGCTTACAGACGTTGATTAAACCATCACTTTGCACAGATGATGGCTTCTCTGCAAGGGCTCAAACTTCATCACTTAAAGACCCGAACAAAGTTTCCAAAGACTTCGCAGCTCGAAAAAAGCGGACCTATCCAATTCCATACAGAAAGCTTGTGGCCATTCACTCAAGCTGTGGACAAGCGGCAAGGTGTTGCAAAATGTTACTCCTAGTTTTTGTGCTGCTGTACGAATAGGTATGCAGTAGGACGGAAACATAATCCAGAGCTGCTTGAGGCCGAGACTACCAAGATACTGGAAGCAGTATGCAGCTAGTAAGAAGATTTCAGTATCGTTGGCTTGTATTATCATAAGTGTGATCTTTCGTCTTGCGGCAACTGCTGTGTGGTATAACACCCGAGTGTCCGCTTCCTCATGGCCAGACGAGAGATCGGCGTCAACGGAGTTTCCATGAAGCGAAACGGTAACAGCTCATGTCGACTCTTGAAACCTCCAGCGAGATTAACCATCAGACGGATCGAAATTTTGTACTCCCAGACCTCGAAAAGAACTTTCAAGAGTTGGTCTTTGGCTGAGCGACTACCGAGAATCCCGTCCCAGAGTGTTGCAACTATGGTGGAGGAAGTGAACGGGCTGAAAATATTTCCGCTAGGATCTCCTCTTCTTTCTCGACAGCCAGATGCTTCTTTCAGGTTGAACGAGTAGTCATCACGGGTTCTGTCATCACTAAAACCGTCATACCTGTCACCAACCAAATGGATAGACTGTCAAGCTTCGGGTATGTTCCTAAGAATCCCATTGTAAACTCTTATTCCAAAATCTTCTAGCGTCTCATTTTGTTCTGGTCGATAACACCTTATGACATTCATGACATCAACTATAGGTATCAGATCGAGGAGAGTCTTCAAAAAGCGCATGTGGAATCAATTTCGGCCATTACTGCAAGCCAGACTGTTGCAGAATGTAGTTCAAGGCAGTTGACTTTGTACCAGTACGTAGCTGAGGCTCCCTACTCCTTGATGATAATACTTAAGTGAGGCTGGATATGGATGTAGCTCGTACTTCAGCAGCTCACAGAGGGACGAAGTTTGTGTTGAATTTGCAAGATGCAGAGCTCGTTTAAGCAGCTCAGTTTCCCCAAAATCTTTTTTTTTGTAGCTGTTTCATTTTCCTTTTTTGGCAACAGAGGCAAGAGTTTGCGCTATGCCAACTTTTACTTTCGTAGATGTCCCTTCGAGATATGAGCTCTTGGCTTCGAGGCCTATGTCTCGAAAGCTGAGCAGACTATTTGCTACGGCTTCTGGAGCTCTCCCCTGTCATAAAGTTGTGCAGCTCTGTTCTCGCCGTCTTGAATGGGTTTCCGAGAAACTCTAGCAAGTCAATAACCCGATTTCTGCCTTTTATTGTCAGACTCGTCAACGCAGTGGTATCTTCATGATGCTCCATTGCCTCGTCATCCATATTCAGGTTTGCTTTCAGCGTTCTGGCGACTGCTTTGAGAAATGGGAGAGTAACCAGATATTGATTCCTGGCATTTTCATTCGTTGTCGCACCAGCGATACCAGAAACTCCTCGATGACCTTTGATGTCCAGATTTTCGATCGATTCTAAAGCCATATCGCATGCAATGCTGCAAAACGGCTTGGTTGTTTTCCTAACAACAAAATTGCCACTTGCAAACTCTCTGTGAACTTCTGGCTCTTTTTCAGGAAGGCGTAGCATTTCCTCTAGGTAGTTGAGCGCAGCTCTGGCGCATTTATGGTTTCCAGATGCAAAGAAAATCGGAATAGTCTCTTTTGTGGCGTTTAAGTGTGAACCCCAGTAGGCAGTTCTTTCAGCATAAAGATTGTCGTTTCCGGTACGGATAAGATCCAAACAGTTGATCCAGAGGCTATGATTCCATATGGTAGATCTGGACTCGTTGTACTTCGCTAAAAGCGGAGCAATGCTGTCCAACGCATCGCTTATCGGTTTACATGCTTCAGAACTAGTTGTACGAACATGGTGTACCTTACGCAAGACAACTGACACCCCCTAAAATCGTTGCTGCCGGAATCCTTACCAATCAATCAATCAATTTATTCTATCAATAATCTTAAGAAAATACACTTCAATATAAACTCCCCCGTAAGGCCCTATGGCCAGGAAGAAAACAGAGGAGAAACAAAAATTAAACAAATACATAAAACACAAAAACATTTTCGACATCACACTTTCACACCTTTAAGAGACTCAACAGAAGAGAAAAAAAAAGGAAAAAAAGAAGAAAAAAATAATACATAAATGAAAAAAAAAAAAACAAGAAAAACAAATCATAAAATACAATGATCCATATAAAAAAAAGATGAGAGAAAAAAAAACCAAAAATCAAAAACTAAACAGGGGACTACCAAGCAATCAATTTATTCCGCGTGGACTACCCTATGATCAATAAATAAATTAATTTATTCAACCAATAAATTTGCGACAAAAAAACTTCACTATAAAACTCCCCGTAAGGTTCTATGGCCAGGAAAAAAACAGGGGAAAAAACAGAAATAGCATAAATACTAAAAAAAAAGAAAAAAAAAGTATTTTCAATATAATGAATTTCAACCTTTCAAAGACTCAACACACACACACACAACACAAAACAAAGAAGAGATAAAACAAAGAAACCTTTAGCTAGATCAGATAATATCCTAAATCCTTTCCTTTTATGTCGTAGTTTTCAGTACTATATGCAATAGTCAGTGATCCAAGGCTCACTATCCTTCAAAAAAAGGGAGAATGTGGCTCAGATCAGCCGCAGTTGGTTTGAGTACGATGCCGGGGTAATCTAAGGTGCTTAAAACGAATATCAGGGTGCACATGCTCGCACTAATGTAGAAGTTGACGATTTTAGCCTATAAAGGAGAAATTAGCCTTTTATGGCTAAGTACTTGATGCAACTAAAACCCAATATGTTTTTTTTTAATATGTTTTTTTTAATAATAATGTCAATAGGCTTTTTTTTATTGCTGTGGAAACCCAATTCGCGCATGCGATCGCAGAACGAGGCATCGGTTGTTTTTTGTTTTTTTTTTCCTGGTTACAAATATTAGTTGTATAGAATGTAAATACATGACTTGATTCAATAAAGAGCGATCTATCGTTCGGTGATATAAAAATTATAGTTTGCATTGAAAATATTTCGAGTAAAACGCCACTATTCAGAAAATTTTTCTTTTTTTAGGGGGGGGGATTTTCTTGTTCAAACACTTATATATTCTTGCAGGTTCCAAGTCTCAACTTTGTTTTTATTAACAACGTTTAAAAGACAACGTTTGAATTATGTTGCCAATTATATTTGACAACGTTTGAACGTGAATTATGTTTGATTCGGTTTCATTTTTTTTAACAGCTAATAAAATTAAGAAAAAGCATGGTCATTGTAGGCCAATTTCTGAAAGCTATGACGTTATGTAGAAAAAATAAATAGTTGCTCAAGAATTAAGATTTTTTGGAAAAGAGGCGCACAGTTTGACGCGTAATGATGAGCGAAATTCAAATAAAGCATAAAAAATATGCTTATGCAGCCAAGAATTTCAGAAAAACCGAAAAAAAAAAACTAAGAAAAAGTATATTAAAAAACCTTGTATTCAAAATTTAATAGGGGTTAACTAAAACAATAAAGGTTGTGGGGAAAAACTAAAAATACTATGTGAAAGTAATTGTTCTTAGAATTCAGAATACGTCAAGTTTATAAAGTTTTCGGTTTATTTTACTGTGTAAAAAAATCAAGAGCGGTATGACGTCTTTATAGGCCAAATTTGACTTTATAGGCTAAGATGGCCATGTTCTACACGTGTGCGAACTTGTGCACCCCGATATTCGTTATCAGCGCCCCCGATTACCCTAGAATCCACCCTCAAACCAACTGCAGCTGATGTGAACCACCCCTCCCTTTTTTTTTAACAATAGCGAGCATTGGATCACTGACTAATACAGTATTGACGAAGCATAATTCACAAAAATGCGAATATAGTAGCCTACTCAGGGCCGTATACAGTAATACAGTAAACTTAATGCACTAATCCCTACAAATGCTCCCTGGCCTGTAATGGAGGGACGAATATTTCTGTCGTTTTGTATACTTTTTCAAGATTTTTGAAGTAATGATGAAAAAAGCCCAAACCAAAGAGAATGACCAAATACTCTTACGGGGGACATGTTGGAGGCAAGCAAAATGAATTGACAATTTTAGAGTTGTCAGACAGCATAGCGATTTGAAACGCACTTATGGGAGGGGGCTTGGCTAGGTGGGCCATGCCCCCTCCCGGAAATTTGGGACTATAAAGTAATTATAAGGAAAACCAAAAGAAAAAAAGCAGAATATGGAAACAACATGGAAAATATGTGTGTTGCGTAAGACAAACGAGTAAGACAAACGGCTCCAGACTTTTTTGGGAAATTGGCATCATGAGATTTTCCGGCCTAAGAAAACGATCTATACAGGTAACGAGTTAGAGAAAACTCATCAAGAGCATGATTAATGGGGAATAATCCCGTAAGTAACGTTATATTTATGAGCACATTTCGAGACCGTATATACGTCACATTTGCCTCTGTAGCCGTTGTACTGTTTGTAGCGTCTATGATGTAGGAAAAAATACACAGGCACGATAGTTAAGTTAAACATAAAAATTATAAACATTAAGCATTGTTTTTTATTATATTAAAATTATATATATAATAAAAATTATAAACATTGTTTTTTTCAGGTCGGAGGAGGGTCAAAACTTTAAATAAACCATTAAAAATATATTTTTATGCATTTTTATTACATTTTATACGAGTAAGACAAACATTTGGGGGGGGGGGAGTATTTGAAAACCCCTTCCCCTGAACATGGCCTTGATAGCACTCTCAACATTTATGTGCATAACTTGGCAAAAAAGGCAATTTTTAGGCAGAATCAAAAAATTTTTCCCTATACCGGTCCGGCAAATGATGTGCAATACCTGGTAAGAAAACAACAATTTCACCGAAAAAGACGTCCTTTTGAGCGACGTGCTGCATACTTTAATCCATATCTTAGCTTGCAGTAACAATTTCGGTCGTTCAGCCTAGCAAAACCATCGTAAGACCCAAGGTAACCGGAATTTACAACCCGCATTTCAACAAAACTATCTAGTGGGAAAACACTTGAACCCTGCAGCTACTGCTATTGGTTGCAGCTACTGCTACAACCTAGTAAAAAACAAATTTAGAATCATTGTAACTGAAATTTAAAAATGAGTTTTCAAAGAAAATACTTAATGAAAAAAATTGTATAAAGGACACTGATTAAGATACGGGATATTTTTTTTTATTCTGCCTGAGCACTGTCGCTGGGCGAACAACGATCCATAATAACCGAAATTTTAAAAATGCCTTTTCAAAGAAACTGTTTATCCACAAACGTTATTCAATGAACATTTCTTTGAGAATACACTTTTTATCCAGATTCAGCTGAGCAACTGTTTAAAATTATACAACTTGAAGGTGGGGGGGGGGTGTCAGAGGCAGCACTGTAGCATTGCCTAAGTAAAGAGCCATATACATTACATGCATTATTTAATAATTTGTTGTCCTCCCCCAGCTACTTCTTAGCGAACATGCGGTCAGATAAGCTTGGGAAGGGGCTCATTGAATTGTAAATTAGAAATCCTAGTGATCTTTTTAAGAGTCCAATGTGATTGGTCAGCAATCAGCCCCCTTTCACTGTTCCACTTTGCTACCCGCCCACCGTGATCCCACCCTTCCAAAAAAAAATTTGATCAAAATTTTGAGAGAACAATTTTTTTTCAGAATAGTCGAAAGGTAAAAAAACATGCTTCCAGAGATGACAATACCCCTCCTGCCCTTGGGAAAGGACCGTAAATTACGCAAATTACCAACTGTCTATAAATGGACTTTATGGTCAAAAATGAGGAGCTTGTTTAATATTGGATGTCCAGTGGCTCGAAACTTTCTTTGTGTCTAGGTAATCCCATTTTTTTGGAGTTCGAGGAAGAGAGAGACAGAAACAGGCCAACTTTTTTGACAGAAACAGGCCAACAATCTTTTTTCCCTGACAAGTTTGAAACTTCCAGCCGTAAATCGTCGGACTAAGCTGAACCTAATATACCAAAAAAATGTTTGGGGCACCCTTCCCCAAAAATGGAGCCCAAAACTTTTTTCAATCGTTTCAAAACCCTTTCTTCTTTCTGGCTCAGGCAAGGTGACTCTGTTATCCCCAAATAAAATTATGTGTACGTGACTTATCATAAAACAACAACTCAAATAAGAAATCACGTGACAGTCCCAAACAGCTATGTAGATTTTGCACATTTTTTGTGGTTGAACAAGTTTCATGGCAGCTTTTTCGTTGAAGCCATATATAAGTCAAGTGCTAAACATAATAACAAATTGAGATAATAAACGCTCAATTAAACCAAAGAAAAAAGCACTATAAGACATAAGAACGCCCGTATAATGCCAATTTATTGATTAACAAGCGGTACACCAGTCATTGAGAGACAATTTTGAGTGATATTTCACCTACATGTTGGAACAAAGCTGCCACAGCCGGTGATTTATCCTTAAACTTTAAAGCTTTTTTATTTGTTTTAGAAGACACAACGTTTTTGATACCGAGGGTCCAGCCACCTGATGAACGACAAACATAATTTTAGTGTTGCTTTAGTTTCAGATGATGTTTTCTTACTAAAGGTGGCAACCATGCATTCAGTTTTAAATTCAGGCATAGTTTTAACGGCAACTGACCAAGATATTACTTTATAGACTATATTTACCCATAGGGAGGGTCCCCTACTTAATTAGTACGACGGATCTGTTTCAATCCCATTTTTTTTAAATATATTATTTATGTTGTTGAATTTTTCGATTTTTTTTTACCAGTTAAAATTTTCGTTTATTCTAGTCATTTCATTGTATCATCTCATTCACATAGATTTTTTACACCAAGGAAAAACTAAGCAGAAATACACCTCAAGCATATATAGTGGACCGTACCCTCAAAATCTTACTTTTCCACAAGAATGACAAAGGTGAGAGCCTGTCCCCAAACATTGGTTGAAAGATCACTGAATCATAGAAATTTAGAAAAAAAAACACAAAAAAATATATAAAATTTTGGACAGTTTGGCCAAAAAAAAAAAAAAAAAAAAAAATCAGACACAAAGCCACCATTACTATTTTTTGTGACGTACAATTTCTATATTTTATAAAAAAAAACAAATATATAATGATAGGTAAAACTTTTTTATTAAGACAGAAAAAAGCGATTTCAGCAAAAAATATTCTGCTATAGACTTTTTTCGAGAAAAACTTACGTTAAAAATGTTTTGCCCGTTATTATAGATTTTCATTTCATTTTATTAAATATTCTAGCTTAGCCCTTTCTGCAGAGCATATTAAGATTTATGTCAACATATATTTCAAATTGAAAAGCAAGCGGGAGGTGCGTTAATGAAGCTTGTCAGGAATTCTTGGCGTGTAATTGAAAGAAAAGTTTCCTTTCCATTTCAAAGTGACAGCTTTTGAGCGCTAAATTTTCCACCTCCAAAATTCCAATTTATTTTTTTATAAGCGGAAATTTTTTTTAGAAATATGACAATGAAAAATGATGTGCCAAGACACAAAAGAGAGCCAAAAACAAATCCATGAGCTCTCGAAAACCAGAAAGAAAGATCCGTCGAAACGTTCCATGTGTACTAACTCGGACTCATATGAGAGCCAAAAACAAATCCATGAGCTTTCAAAAACCAGAAAGAAAGATACGTCGAAACGTTCCATATGTATTAACTCGGACAAAAGAAAGCAGAAAGAAAGATTCGTAGTAACGGTCTTTGTGTACTAACTCGAATTCATATGAGAGCCAAAAACAAATCCATGAGCTCTCGAAAACCAGAAAGAAAGATTCGTCGAACCGTTCCATGTGTACTAACTCGGACAAAAGAAAGCAGAAAGACATATTCGTCGTAACGTTCCATGTGTACTAACTCGGACTCATATGAGAGCCAAAAACAAATCCATGAGCTCTCGAAAACCAGAAAGAAAGACTCGTCGAAACGTTCCATGTGTACTAACTCGGACAAAAGAAAGCAGAAAGAAAGATTTGTCGTAACGTTACATATGTACTAACTCGGACTCATATGAGAGCCAAAAACAAATCCATGAGCTTTCAAAAACCAGAAAGAAAGATTCGTCGTAACCTTCCATGTGTACTAACTCGGACAAAAGAAAACAGAAAGATAGATTCGTCGTAACGTTCCATGTGTACGACCTCAGACTCATATGAGAGCCATAAGCAAATCCATGAGCTTTCAAAAACCAGAAAGAAAGATTCGTCGTAACGTTCCATGTGCACTAACTCAGACAACAGAAAGCAGAAAGAAAGATTCGTCGTAACGTTCCATGTGTAATAACTTGGACTCATATGAGAGCCAAAAACAAATCCATGATCTTTCGAAAATCAGAAATAAAGATTCGTCGTAACGTCCCATGTGTACTAACTCAGACAAAAAAAAGACATTTGGCAAAAATTCAAGGGGGATTTGAAACTTGGCTAAAAATCGTCAAAGAAACTGGAGCCGATGAGTCAAAGAGGTCGTTAAAATTAGTGGTTTAAATACTTGTGGAAATCCACCCATTGTGAAAGATTCTAACTACACCAATGAAGGGGGTGAAAACAGTCACCAATGAAGGGGGTGAAGGGGGTCAAACGAGGACCAAAAGCCGATCTATGAGCTTTCGAAAACAGCAAAGAAAAACGATTCAGTGTAACGTTCTATGTGTATTAACTAGAAAGAGATAAAAACATTTGACGAACGTCTAAGAAGAATTTGCACCCAGGCTAAAGAACTTTAAAGAAGCTGCATTCGACAGGTCCAAGTAGTCGCCAAACCAGTTTTTTAAATGCTTGTGCAAATCCCACCTCTAGCAAAAAATTCTCGTTACGCCCATGAACAGGGTGCAAAATACCTTGCCGATACATACACAGGAGCCAAAAGCAAAAGCATGAGCGGTACTGGTGCGGTATACGGACACTTTTATATAATGTAAAAGGAAACCAGTTACAAAAAACCCGTCAAACAAGCTATTCTCAAGAGACCGCTAAACATAAATGACTGCAAAGCCGTGATTTCTCAATGAGTTACAATATTTAAACAATTGTTTTTCGGGGTTTAAGGGGGGAAAGGTACCTAGGTTAGGTTACGTATTTAATATATGCTATGCTTTACACCCCCCCCCCCACCTCACCCTTCCTAATGTGCAAATATTTAGCCCAAATTTGTTTCTAAACTATTATATATTCATCCTATTTTATTTTATTTCATTAACATTAACCAAACTTTTTAGAAGTGTCCGTAATATGCACTAGTACCGTATGAGCTATCGAAACAATAAATTAAAAGGCTTCATTAAAACGTCGCACAAAAGAAAATCATCTGGAAAAAATCAAAGAAAGATTAAAACCATGGGAAGGGTTTCAAAGACAGTCGGAGACGGGACAAAGATGACTAAATATCGCCGAATAAGCAACCTGTTTACTTTACCCAAGAAAGACACAGAACTCTTGAAGACGAGGATTCTGGTACCGGATACTGTCAGAAATCAATTCAGAAATTTCGCCCGAAAATTTGTGGATGGGATAATTATATCCCCGCAATGTGGAAAACATTTTGCAAAAACAAAACAACAACAAAAAAAACAAAACAACATAATGTTTTAGAATCTACTCAACCTAAGCATACAAGCAGAATTGTTGAAGACATGGATTCTGGTTCCGGATACTTAATTGTCAGAAATCAGTTCAACTATTTTGCCTGAAAATTGTGCGACGGGATAACTTATTTCTCTTAATTAATTAATAAATTACAATAAATTTTATAATCCTAGCTTTAATAGTTTCGCAGTTTAGGCCTACATAACCAAGCATACACAAATAGTTGCAGACATGTATTCAAGTTCCAGTTACTGTTGGATATTAATCCAAAACATTTGAACAAAACTTTTTAAGCAGTATAAATTAGAAAATGGATTGTTTTTCTATGCACACCGTAAATTGAAAATTATACCTTTGATATTCATACCGTAACTTTATGAGCGATTTTTTTTTATATAAAATTGTTTCTAACATTTTTCAGATAGATTTAGCTAACCAAAGAATTTCGAATTAAATGGTTATATAAGTTCGGGTGTGCGATAGGGGAAGAAGAAGAAGAGTAGAAAGATCATTTATTATACTTTTGACTTGTAAACAAACATATTTCAACATCTTACACAGTTGGCGAAGACCTAGTGCCTAGTGAGACTAGACTGTCAGGTTTTTTTTTCAAATATTAACACTATGTAAAAGTCAATTTGACAGATAATGAAAGATGTTCTGGAATGGTAAACGTCAAAATGATAAAATTATTCAACTGGATAAATCATATAAAAGACAGGAGGTGTAGTCAGAAGGAGTAATATTTCTACGAGAAGTATTATATAGGTATAAAAATATTAAACAATTTCCCCCTATATTTGAACTCTCATCCGTTCTCGAACAGAATCCTTAAGGCCCCATACAAGGATATCCAAAATAAAATTATTTTTGGCTCTCTGGACCTGTCTTAGGTCACTAATTTTGAATTTTTGTCTTTCGGTTGTTTCAAATTAGCAAATTTTTAGAACAGTGCCACGTTTTCGTCAGTGTTGCCACGTTGAATCGTAATTAAAATTAACAGCGTTATACGTGCGTAAAAATTCAAACATTATTAATCTCTTCATTTTCGAAGATAGCTACACTTTCAAAAGAAAACGGAAACTAAACTTTGGAACCATGTGTTTTTTTTTTATTTTATTGATTTTTCACCAGTATTTTTTTTTTTTTTTTTTTTTTTTTTTTTTTTTTTTTTTTTTTTTTGTACCCACTACTAACTAAAACTGCATGAATGTTTATGGATGTCTTTTATCATTGAAAATTGCATTCCCGATTTCTCCTATTTTTCTACGGCACATACCGTTGAGTAAGTTTCCACTTAACCAGTAAGCTTCCTAGCTAACTAGTAAGCTAACAAGTAAACTAGTAAGCTTCCACGTAAGTTTCCACTCAAGCCATTCGATTTAATTTTCACTGCCTGGTACTCCAATCTGTACCTGATAAAATACTGACAATATTCTGTATAATTCTTTAGTAGGTGTCTAGTAAACAACAAAAAATAATAGTAAATAAATAAAAACACACTCAAATAGGATCTTTTGAAAACATCACTTCCAGTGTGATAGTGACCTTTCCTTGGGCCATGCAACTGCCTGCTGCATTGATTCTGTTATGATGGACGTCTTCAAGGGAGGACGCCCACAGAATACCATAGCATTCTAAAAATCTGTCTAAAAGAAAGGAAGTCCATAGAAAACCGTTGCAAGCTTCTCGCAACATTGGGGCCATTTTTGAACGTACCGTCTAGGGTGACGGCAACCTTCCCGTTGGGCTTGTAGCTATATGTGGCATTGATTGTCTGATACCGGATGTCTTCAAGGGAGGAAGTCCATGGAACACCGTAAAATTCTTCTCCCATCTTTGTCTTTTTGAAACATCACATCCAGGGTGATCGTGACCTATCCGCGGAGCATGTAGCTGTCTGTGGCGTTGATTCTCTTCAAGGGAGGAAGACCACGGAATACCATAGTAGGCTATCCTTCCCTCATCGGTAGGTTCTTTTTGAATCAATATGAATATAACGATGTTGCTCTGTCCATGGTGCATTTAATTGTCTGTGGCATTGATTGTCTGATGCTGGATGTCTTCAAGGGAGGAAGTCCATGGAATACCGTAACATTCTTCTCCCATCCTTGTCTCTTTTAAACATCACATCCAGGGTGATGGTGACCTATCCACGGGGCATGTAACTGTCTGTGGCGTTGATTCTCTTCAAGGGAGGAAGACCACGGAATACTATAGTAGGCTATCCTTCCCTCATCACTAGGTTCTTTTTGAATCACCATGAATATAACGATGTTGCTCTGTCCATGGTGCATTTAATTGTCTGTGGCATTGACTGTCTGATGCCGGATGTCTTCAAAGCAGGAAGTCCACAGAATACCATACCATTCTTCTCCTATCACTAGGGTCTTTTTTAAACATCCCGAATAGAAGGATGTTGCTCTGTCCATGGTGTATGTAACAATCTGTGGTATTGATTTCCTGATAGCGGCTGTCTTTAAGGGAGGAAGTTCACGGAAAAACCATACCATTCTTCTCCCGTCATTCAGGTTTTTTTAAAACATCGCGACAAGAATTATTGTTATCTGTCTGTGGTATTGACGCTTTGATGTCGGATGTCTAAAAGAGAGAAAGTCGATGAAAAACCATTGCAGTCTTCTCTCGTCATTAGGTTTTTTTTTACCCATGACGTAAGGGTAATTGTGACCTCTTTGTGGGGCATATAACTGTCCAAAGCATTGATTGTCTCCTACCGGATGTCTTAAAGTGTGGAAATCCACGAAACACCATAACATTCTTCTCCCATCGTTAGGGTCGTCTTTAAACATCACGACTAGAATGATTGTGATCTGTCCATGGTGCATGTAACTAGCTGTAGCACTGATGAACCGATACCGGATGTCTTCAAGGGAGGAAGTCCATGAAAAATCATAATATTCTTCTCCCTTCATTGCAGTTTTTTTTTTTCAACATAAAGACCCGAATGAGGGTGATCTGTCACAGATCCATGCAACTGTCTGTGGTATTAATGCTCTGATGTCGGACATCTAAAAGAAAGGATATTCAAGGTGTACCATATTATTATTATCCCATTCCCATGGTTCTCCATTTGATTGGCATCATTCAGAGATCTCGAGAGTTGGTATCCTTACTCTGAAGCAAGACATCTAATTTGATCGTCATTAAATGACAAATAACAAAACAGAATCATTACACAGACACATGATTCCAGCATTCTGCAAGAGGCGTATGAGGTTCAGAGATTACATTACAGTTTTTATTCTCACTCTGAAATAGAACACCTCATTTTATCGTCCTTGAATGACGAAAAAACCTGCCATTACACGAAAAGCTTGATTCCAGTATTCTGGAACAACTGTAAGGGAAGTAATTTGGATCTTCGACCGGTCATCCATTAAAGTAGACAGAGCATGAACCACTACAGTGCATCACCGTAGCACAAAGCCCCATGAAAGGAGATATTCAGCATCCCAGTGCACTAAATCTCCAAAAATATCATCTTATGCAACATTCAATTTGAGAAATAACGAAATTTATTATAAAATGGTAAACGTCAAAACAACATGGCAATTATTAAGAGATATCTTAAGGAAAGGATATCTTAAGGATACCAATCCTCAAATTTGAAGTATATATATTCACATAATTCCCACCAGAAATAGAATTGGTGTCTCGTAGCTGGACCCATATTGCTACTATTACTAGCGACAAACAAGCCGCTTCAGGCCAGCTGAGCTGCAACCACTTATCCTCTAACCCAGTCTATTCAAATTATCACTCTTTACCCCTTCCTGTGAAGCTCAAATTTCCTTCCAGTCCTTCCTTAATACCTCCTTCCATCCCATTCGTGGATAATCTAATTTTCATTCCGTAAAACGTTCTGTAAATCCTTCACCCCTAAAACGTAGCCGGAAGTGGCTTATAGCACGAAGTGGTATCAATCCTTATTTTTCATACAGCTTATTATTTGATGTATGGTCAGTCAGTCAAACGACTACCCTAGATTGTCCTTGGACAGTATTGGCTCCCAATATTTATATATTAGTTTGCAGACCAAATGCGGTTTAGGGGGGCCAGAGGGGGCACTTGCTCCAGGTGCGGAAATTTTAGGCGCAAAATCATGAATAATCATTTTATAATTTTGAAACATTTTATTAAAAAAAAGTAGAGAGCGCAGTTGGCAGTAAGTATCAGCAAATTGAATCCAAAATTTTCGTGTTTCCCATACCATTTTGCTGTTTGTATAGCATTTCAGTTCTCCTATTAGACTTTTGAGAAAAATCTACTTTTTCCTTCCAAATTTTCCTGTTTTCCTAATTGTTGACAAATTGGAGTGAAATTTTGCCGGTAATTGAGGCGGTAAAGAAAGCCAATATTTTCGTAAACCTTAGATAGATTATAGGAATTTTATTTCAGTATAAAAAAAAAAAAAAAAATGTAACCTAAGGTGGGTGAAGTCATAAGCCCAAAAATTCTACTAAGTCTTTGAGACAGACTAGGTCCTGTTCACTGGGGCGAGGTCACGCGAAACTACCAAACACTCTAAACGATGGAGCATCAGTAATTTCAAAGAGAAGGACTAAAGTCGACCCTCGTAAAGAGTTTAACTGTGAGACAAAAAAGGTATTTCAGTCACATTTTATAGAGACTGTTGGTGGAGCTGAGAGCCCGGCGGAGGGGATCAGTTGTCCTTACAAGAAGGGAGAACAACAGAATGTGAAGTTTTTGCCTGGGGCTATTTCTGAAACAGAAGATAGTAAGGCAAGGACAGAGAAAGCGGAAGGAAAGGTCGGGATAGAAGTATTGCCAGAGGTTTCAGCAAGTATTCAGATCTTTGGTTATAAAAATCCGATTTTAATGGATGCAGCACAGTTTAATCATCTTATGACAGCACTAAACACCCTAAAAACTAGCTTGGCGGGTCAACCTGCGACAAATCAGCAGCAGCCTACAGCAGCACAAGCCTCTATTAGGCCCAAACTAATGAAGTTGACAGATAGTGACGACATACACTCGTTTTTAAGCATGTTTGAGAGCACTGCAGCGGTAAGTGGCTGGCCTAGGGAACAGTTGGCTAGACAGCTATATCCAGTTCTATCCGGTCCCGCACTGGAGACGACGTCAGGTTTATCGGCGGACACATTTGCTGATTACGATGCGGTTAAGAAAACAATGCTTGAGAAGTATTCTGTCACAAACAAAACGTATCGCATACGCTCCCGAAGTGGAAGAAAAGGAGTCCTACGGAGAATTCAGAAGGAAGCTGGCAAACAGCTTCAATATATGGCCCAGTCTAACATCGCTGAGAGCGAAGGCAGAGAACCTGGCGGCAACAAGCACCCGGCCAGCCAGAGTGGTTGTGCCATTGAAGGATGTAGAAGAAATTTTCGAGCTTTTACAGATGGAACAGTTTACAGAGGCAGTACCGTACCACCTGCAGGTAGCCCTTCGGAAGAGGCAGTTTAAAACTGTTAAGGAAGCTGTTTCTTTTGCGGAAGCTAGCGCCCTAGCTCGTAAAACAAAAAAAGATGGTTTGAAGACGGGTGGCGATAACAGAGACCAGCGTCCGGGCAAGGAGGGAAGGAAACAGAGGAGTTTTGACGGAAACCGTAAAGGATGGGAGAACAGTTATCAAGTGCGAGCTGAGTCCAAGGAGGGAAGCTCGCGCGAGAGTCGCCGAGCAGGAAACAGGAGAGCCTGCTTTGTGTGTGACGACATGTCACAATTTGCGAAGAACTGACCGAGGAAAAAGCAACAGCCAGAAAATACGCGGCAGGGTTTCCTGGCTGAGAGCCCGGAAAGGCTCGATCACCCGGAGTCGACAGGGACAGCGGTGGTGCTTCATGGCAAAGTAGACGGAAGGAATGTTGAAATGCTAGTGGACAGTGGAGCGGACATAACAGTTCTGCACTCGGAGTTGGTACCAGAAGAGTCGTGGTGCTGAGAAGAGCCTAAAAGCTTAAGGTGTGTATATGGTGACACAAGCGAATAACCGACGGCAGTAGTAGACATACGGGCGAAACAAGCAGATGGTTTGCCTGTTGAACTTCCAGTGAAGGTTGCAGTCTTGGATCAAATCCCAAAGAAGTTCCTGCTAAGGAGGAGTTTTCCAGAATTCTCGAGGCTGGTAGATTCGGAAGTTGATGTGTTAGTGACAACGAGGGCCAGAGCAAGCAAGCCAGGTGAGTTAAAAACGGATGTTTCGGAGGCAAGACAGTTTGATTTCGACGACTCAATGTTTTCTGGAGGAGGAAGAGCACAGAAGAGTCGGGGGCAGAAGCGTAGAGAAAAGAAGGCCGCTTCTCAGGGCAACTCAGACGTAGAGGAGGCTCCCATGAAACCTGGACAGAAAGGGAAAAGTTACAGAAGATGGATGAGACCTTGCAAGAATTCTGGGTGCGGGCTCAGGCCTAACCTACAAAGGCAAAAGACTTCATTGTAAGGGATGATATCCTTTACCGAGTAGTCAATGATGGAGATCGGGACGAGCAGAAGTGGCAACTAGTGGTTCCTTTAGTCTACAGAGCAGACGTGATAAAACTGGCCCATAATTCATCTATGGGAGGGCATATGGGCAGGCAACGAACTACCAACAGGATTCTAGAAAGATTCTTTTGGTCGAATGTTTATCTGGACGTAGCAAAAAAATTGCCAACAATGTCATGATTGCCAGATGACAGCCAGAAAACGCACGATAGACAAGGTGCCATTAAAACCCCTCCCGATCATTGAAGTTCCTTTCCGCAAAATAGGAATGGACCTGGTGGGACTTTTAGAGCGTAGTAAAACTGATTTCAAGTGGATCCTAGTGATAAGTGACTATGCAACCAGATATCCGGAGGCTATACCGCTTCGCTCGACTCACTCACAAAAGATAGCTGACGAACTGATCAAGTTATTCTCGAGTGGGGATAACTTCAGAGATTCTGACCGACAATAAAAGTAACACCAGCTCCCAAAATACGTAGAGACTATACATGGCCCTTGTCATTAAACATTTTTGTACCAGTGTTTACCACCCGGGGACGGACGGATTGGTTAAGAGGTTAAATGGGACCATAGTGCAGATGCTAAGAAAATTTGTCAGAGACGAGCCGAAGAAGTAGGATCAGTATCTTCCATATGTTTTGTTTGCCTACAGGGAGATTAAACAGGCTTCGGCAGGTTTCTCCCCATTCCAGCTGATCAATGAGCATCACATCAGAGGAGCACTATATGTGTTATGAGAGAAGTGGAATAAGAAAAAGAAAGGTGTGCCTGAATCGGTAGTCAGTTACCAGGTTAATATGCGTGAACGACTTACCAAATGGACCAAGACTGTACATAAAAACTTATTGGCAAGTCAAGAACGACAGAAGACCTGGTATGATCACAAACGGAAACCCAGAGAGTTTGAAGCGGAAGAAGAAGTGCTGGTCCTTTTACCATGTGGAAATAGAAAACTTGAGGTACAGTGGCAAGGCCCATACAAGATCCTGAAGAAATCCGGAAGTGTGGAATACCAAGCGGAATTTCCAGAGGGGAAAAAGAAGTCAAAGGTTCTCCGCGTAAACCTTCTTAGGAAATACCAAAGGGCAAATCCGAATGAAATCATATTTATTCAAACAGACGACTATGCAGACACAAGTCTGGAGGAGATGACGGACTACAAGGGCACAGAAAATGACGGAGACTTTGGTAAAGCCCTCCAGACATCCATAAATGGAATTTTGAGTCATGGTCAGAGAAAGGACTTAGCTAAAATCTTGAGAAGATACAGAACGACCCTTTCGGACAGACCTGGGAAAACTGATTTCGTGATGCATGAGATCGATACAGGCAGTAACCCACCGGTGCGGAAAAAACCCTATCCAGTAGCGAAATGGCACCTGGTAGAAACCGAAGTGCCTAAGATGCTGCAAGAAGGAATTATAAGACCACCAGAGAGTGATTATGTGTCACCGATATTACTAGTACCAAAGGCAGATGGGACGGTATGGTTTTGTGCCGACTATCCGGAATTAAATAAAATTTCAAGGCAGAATTGTTACGCATTACCTCGCACGGATGAGATCCTCGAGGGAATAGGAACGGCTAAATTTATCAGCAAGCTAGATTTAACTCGAGGATATTGGCAGATAAAAATGCACCCTAATAGCATACACAAAACAGCATTTGTGACGCCAACTGGTCTATATGAGTTTCTCGTAATGCCATTCAGGATTCATGGAGCAAGTGGAAGATTCCAAAAGCTCATGGATCGTGTTCTCAGGGATTTGAAATTCTGTCGCTGCTACATTGACGATATTGTGATCTTCAGTGAGTGGATCTTCACCTGCGACATATCGAAATGGTGCTACAGAGATTGCAGTCAGCAGGGCTGACAGTCAATCCAAGGAAGTGCAGGTTCGGAGATACAGAAGCGGATTTTTTGGGACATACAGTAGGAGGTAGAGTTGTTAAGCCATCGACGAACAAGGTCCAGGGGATTGTCAATTATCCAAGGCCCCTTTCTAAAAAGGATATTCGAGAATTTATGGGACTAGTTGGATATTATGGTCGCTTTATCCAGAATTTTGCAGCTTTGGCCGAACCACTGAGCCAGATGACGACCAAAAAGGCCCCTGAGGTAGTCGAGTGGACTCCCAATGCAGAACTGGCATTTGAGTCTCTGAGGGAGGCGTTGTGCTCAGTTCCGGTTTTGACAAATCCGAACTATACGGAGCCCTTCATACTACAGACAGACGCGAGCGGCAAAGGACAGGGGGCAGTCTTCACCCAGCGAACTGACGGGGAGGAACATCCTATTGGCTTCATTAGCAGGAAACAGACACCCGCTGAGAGTCGATACTCCACTATCGAGAAGGAGGCGCTAGCAATAAAATGGGCAATATCCAAGTTCCACTACTTCCTGACGGGTCGGCATTTATTCATTGAAACTGACCATGATCCGTTACGGTGGCTTCATGTCATGTCGAATCAGAACAAAAAATTAGGTCGGTGGATCATCGCCCTACAAGTATATAATTTCACTATTTGTAGCCGTCCAGAGCTTGAGAACGCCATTGCCGACGCCCTGTCAAGATATCAAGAATAGGCGACCCCTCCTCGTTCTGTAAATACTGTACATAAATTTTTCTTTGCAGGATCTAGAACGAATCGTCGTCGCGGAGAATATAGATCTGCCGGAGCACCTGTATGGATTCACCTACGGTGAGGTAAGCCGGTTGCAAGTAGCAGACCGCACACTAAAGTATTACATAGAACTGGCAGGGTTTGAAATGACGGATCCAAGCGACCCGAAATACGCATGGGATGAGCAAGGAATCTCAAGAAGGTTCTTCAACGATCAACTTCCCCAAATCGTCGTGCCCATGAGACTGTTCCGTGAGTGCCTAATCACGGAGGGGCACATCAGACAAAATGGTTTTCATAGGTCCGACAAAGAGGTGGCTGATCGTATTTTGCCGGAATACTTTTGGCCTGGGTTATTTAATTACTTAATTAGACATACGTCATCCCTTGCCGGCGGGCACATCGACAACGGTGCCTCTAGATGATGATATCTGTTGTGCTTTTGACCGAAGTTCTTTAACCGACAATCGCAAAAGCAAGACATCCTTCTTAGGGAATTTTCCCAGTGTTCTCTTCTATCGCCCACGTCTTCTGAGGTCAGAAGAAACCCAACACCACACATTGTGGGGTAGGCGGCCCACACCCATCTGCACCATGTGACCCCAATATTGTCATCGGTCAGTCACAATTCTATCGATCACGAGCGGCTGCTTTGTCTTTTCATGTATAGAGGCGTTAGTTAGCTTATCAGTCCACTGGATATCAAGGATACGCCGAAGACAGATGTTTCCAAAACCCTGGATACGCTTTTCCAGCTGCTTAGTCAAAGTCCAAGATTCGCAGCCGTACATTAGTACGGAGAGGACGTTACTATTTAAAAGCCGGAACTTGAACTGTAGGGAGTATGCCGGATTCCTCCGCATATTTCTTAATTTATTGAAGGCGCTTCCTGCGCATGTAATCCCTGTGGTAATTTCCCGCTCAAGGCTACCATCATATTTAATTACACTACCCAGGTACTTGAACGCTTCAACCTCATCTAGTACATCAGATCCGATTTTCAGCGGTGGGGAAAGGAGGGTTTTGACGCTGTTTTGCGTGACTTTTTTTTTCTGTGGACGGATTGACAGACTAACTCGCCCGGCCATACTGGAGAGTACAGCTATATTATTGTGTATCTCCTCTCTTAAATGAGATAGGAGGGTTATATCATCAGCAAAATCGCCGCCATAGAATGTGCGGTTTTGGTTCAACGGAATTCCACCTCTGAAGTTACATTTTCAAAGTACGTAGTCGATGAGAATAGCAAACAACAATGGAGAGATGATACATCCTTGGTGGACACCAGACTTCACACTGAACCATTCGGTAGGGTCCCCATCATCAGTCCGTACAGCACATAACTGATTCTCGTATAGCCTGACAATCATACACAGAATTTTGTCGGGGAATCCATAATACCGAAGGATTTTCCATAGCGAGTCTCTGTGGACCAAATCAAACGCTTTCAAAAAGTCAACGAAGGCAAGAATAATCTCAGTCTGCCATTCGTTTGCTTCTTCTATGAGTACCCTCAAACTGAATATCAAATCAGCGCACGATCTCCTGGTCGAAACCCATGTTGCTCATCTCTTAATATTGCGTCGACTTTTGACTGAATACAGTTCAGTAATACTTGGCAGAAGATATTACTCCCTACCAACTGCACATCGATACCTCACCAGCTATTACAGTAGGCTGTTATGCCTTTTTCGCAGAGATTGATGATAACCCATTTCTTCCAATCGATGAAAATATTTTTAGTTTCCCAAATCTGAGAAATAACCTTGTGAAAGGACTTGGCAATGACTTTAGCTTCATACTTCAAGGGTTCAGGCTGTAAGCCATCACCTCCTTCAGTTTTGTCATTCTTAAGCTTATGAAATACTGTCATGACTTCAAGCAGGCTTATAGATTCTTCGCTTATGTCAAGTTGGAGGAACGGTAGCTCAGCCGGAGGGGATACAGGGTTCGTAGGTGGTGGAAAGTTTAGTGCCTCATTGAAGTATTCCTTCTATGTCTAGTCAATGTCTTCCTTTTTTGTAAGAAGTTGGCTAGCCTTACTTTCGATCGCAGATGCTGGCTTTCTAAAATCTCAAGTTATTTCTTTTGTGATACGATTGACTGTTCAACTATCACCCTTGTTGGCAGCTGCCTCTGCCTCTGTTACCTTTGTCTAAAAAAAGAGCAGTTTGTCAGCTCTGGTAGACCGCTTTACGGCCTTGTGGGCTTCCTTATATTTATATTTCAAAAAATCTTTGTACTCGACAGTGGACTCATTCTCGCATGCTTCCAACATGATTTTGGTTTCTTTTCGGTCATTCATAAGTTTCCAAGATTTGTCGCTGATCCACTGCTCACTTTTCTTTTTTGCATACCCTATGTTTTTTCGGCGACACCCCGCACACATTGCACAATAGACTCCCATCTCTTGTTTACTGTTGCATTTGTGTCTTCAGTTAAAAGACTTGTAAACCTATTAGCAAGATTCACACAGTATGCTTGTCGAAGATTCTTGTCCTGGAGCTTCCGGACGTCAAAGGACTTGATTTTTACATTTCTTCATGGTCTTTAGCTTTAGTTTGAAACTGGCAAACACCAGTTGGTGGTCAGAGTATGTATCGGTTCCATGGTAAGTTCGCACATCTTCCAGCGATCGTCTATGGCGCTTTTTCACTAATATGTGGTCAATCTGGCTTCTTGTAAAACCGTCAGGAGAAGTCCAAGTATATTTGTGTACTTCATGGTCGGGGAACCATGATCCAGCTACTATCAGGCTTCGGCTGGCACACATATCTACCAAACGCACTCCATTATCATTGATAACACCCAGGCCATGGCGGCCTAGCACATCAGGCGCAAAACTGTTATCGCTACCAACTTTGGCATTAAAATCACCACACACAACTAATACATCGTGCTCAGGTACTATACTGAGTATGTCGTTCAAATCATTAAAAGAGATGTCTCTAGTGTCCCCACCTGAATCGTTTGTGGGGGCTGCAACGACGGTAAGTTTAGAGTGGGAGCTTTAAAACCGAGCCTTGATTATTATTTCTTTCTTAGGTACAAATTCCAACATCGACCTCTTTGCTTGTTTACTGACAACTAGGGCAACTCCGGCTTCACGTCTCTTCTCTTTACCTGAGAAGAACACTTCATATTTTTCAACATATATTGAACCAGGGCCAGTCAGCCTGGCTTCGAAAATAGCTGCTATTTCAATCTTATATGATTCAAGAATTCTAATAAAGCCCTTTAGACGGCCCGGTTGTGGCTCAGGATTAAGAGTCCAGACATTCCAAAAGAAACACGAAAAGGTTCATTTGCTGTCGAAAATCGTGTCCATGGACGGTCAGTAGTCGTTTCCAAAGAAATCAAATTAGGCCTGAGGCTTTTCGTTGTCGTTTCGAAAATCATCTAAAATTTTTACAGGGATAGGGGATTAGCCTATCACCCAACCCTTTCCTCCTTTCCTGGCGTTATTTACAGGTATCAAATATCAAAAATTATAGAAAGAATTGTAACCATTGTCAGGCAGTCCAGTTGAGAAGGGGTCAGTCTGTAGTCACACGTGTGTCATAGGGTTAAGCCAAAGTGGCGAGTCTCTTGTGAATAGCGCTCAAAGTGGCCTTTCCTCTTTTCTCGTCATAAATGGGGCCTCGAAGGAAGAACTCGTAAAACCGTGCCTGAGGGGGAAGGGATGTGATGGTTTATCGTTTTTCTTTTCTTATTTTCACATCGTGATATTTATTTTCAGAGATCGTAGTTCGTAAGTGTGTGTGAATTGAAAAAGGCTAATTACCTATTTTGGCGGAGAGCCGAGATATAAGCTAGTTTCGTTTTGAATGAATTTTTGTTTGTATGAAATGGTCAAACCTTTTCTGAACTTTGTAGAATAAAGACCTCTGTTTGAAAATATTTACACTTTGTGAATATAGAAAGCGATAAGGGCTCCTGATTGAGACCAATTCTAGGACTTGGGTTCTAATTATTGGTTGCTGTTGTAAAAGTTGCCACACGAACATGCATAATTAAAACGAAATTCGCATATTAATTTTCCTTTATTTGGCTAAATGTCTTTCTCGAAATTTTGTTCTGACGTAACTTACGAATTAACTTACGTAACGAATTTCTATTTTCGCATGTTTTCATTACGTATATTAGGGAGTTCGCCCCCTAGTCAATACCTTGCTCTTTACAACAAAGTTCTAATTTTGTTCAAATGACAAACGCCTGAATCACAAAGGCTGTTTAATTAAAATATATATCTCTTTTGAAATAACTAAAAAAAACTTTAGCGTAAAGGGTGAGGTATTGACTAGGGGGCGAACCCCCTCATATACATAATTATCTCTGGTTGTTTTAAGTTTGAATGCTGCTCCTTACTTTCAGTTGAAAAAAAAAGTTTTTTTTTTTATTTAATTTCGGATTGTTTTTAAATAATGCTTGGAAATCCAGCGCCCCCTTCATAGAAATGTCCCTTTCCCCCAAGGAAACATCCTCCATGGAAAGATTCTCCCCCGTAACCCCTACTCCGACCCCGACCCCCCGCCAGAAAATGATTTCTCCGGAAAACGCCTGTATACTTCCCAATAACCAATACTATATGTAAACAATGGGCAAAGTTTATAACTTGCAGCCTTTCCCCGGGATCTGTGGGGGATTAAGTCATCCTCAAAGACAAATTAATTAGATTTTCGACTATGCTGAACAAAATGGGTATCTCAAAATTTTGATTGGGTCACTTCAGTAAAAAATGAGCGTGGGAGGGGGCTAAGTTGCCCTCCAATTTTTTTTGTCACTTCAAAACGGCACTACAACTTCTAATTTCTGTTCAAATGAGCCCTATCACGATATTATAGGACTAATGGATCAATACGATCACCCCTGGGGAAATGAAAAAATATATAAAATACAAACAAACAAACAAACATATAAACACGCATCCGTGATCTTTCTTCTGGCAAAAAATACAAAATTTCACATTTTTGCAGATAGGAGCTTGAAACTTCTATATTTTCTCTTATATTCTCTTATACGCTGAATCTGATGGTGTGACTTTCGTTAAATTTTTATAACTTTTAGGGGTTGTTCCCCCTTTTTTCAAAATAAGGCGAATTTTCTCAGGCGCGTAACTTTTGATGGGTAAGACTAAACCTGATAAAACTTATATATTTGAAATCAGCATAAAAATCTGATTCTTTTGATGTTTCTTTTGGTATTAAAATTCCGTTTTTTCCGAGTTTCGGTTACTATTAAGCCGGGTCGCTCCTTACTTACAGTTCGTTACCACGAACTGTTTGATAAGTAAGTAGACTGGTTTTAATTAATTTTAATGTTCTTAGAATTAGCTATGCAATATGGAGACGTTTTAGCAAACGTAAGAGTTGTCCATCGCGTATTATTAGCGCTTCCAGTGTCGGGGGCTAGTAATGAGCGATCGTTTAGTAGACTTAAATTAATACTGACGTATCTCAGATTGACTATGGGCCAGAAGCGAACTAAATAATTTAACGCTAATGAGCATAAGACACAAATAACTAGAAGCATTCAATTGGGAAGAGATAATTAATAATTTTGCATAGGCAGAAGTAAGAAAAGTCAGATTTAAAAAAATCGAAAATTTTGTTAATAAATAGAAATTTTTGTCAAAAGGCGGCCTTAAAATTTTTGAGACTAGGGAAGGTGCTAAAAAAAATTTGCCCCAGGCCAGAGAGGCCAGAAACACCACTGCTACAGGCTTCTCTTCCTATTCTCCAAAAACATTTCAACTGAAAAAGAACCTGCACCTTGGCTATTCTACTTTAAACATTTTCACTGCATCCAGCATTTTTACAAATCATTTACCCAGGTAAGTGACAACTTACCCAGGTAAGTGACAACCTACCCAGGTAAGTGACAACTTCAGTGCCAGGCAGATACCCCTTTAAAAGAAATCTCGACAACAGATCAGGCTGCTTTGTGTCGAAACAACCATAAGGAGTGGTGTGTATTGAACCCTGTACGAAACAAAAAAAAATTATACGACGAAAAAATACTACTACTACTAATAACAACTCCCACAACTCTTACTAACAACTCCAACTCCCTACTACTAACAACTACTAACAACTCCCGCCCACGAAGTTCCCATTTCCTTTAAATCTTTCTTATGACGTCCTCCCACCCCAGGTGAGGACGACCTGTTTTCCGTTTAGCCCTAGACGGTTGGCCGAAAAGATGGACAAAGAGATCATTATTAATATTTCTCCGTTGGGAATAAAAAATGATGATATTGAGAAAAAATTATTACATATGAATACCTCAGAGACGTAACCAACAATCAAAAACAGCAAAAAGGAAAAAAATACAAAAACCTCAAAACAAGTAACGATTAAAACTATTCGATAAATATACACTAAAAGAGCTTGATAGTGTCACCCGTTTTTTAGAACCAGTTTTTCTAAAGGTAAAATCCAAGTTTTTATTCCTAAAAAGGCCATTTAAATCGTCTCCAACAAGAAATAAAATGTTAGAAAAAATTGTAGGTTATATTTTATAAATAGTGTAAGTCAGAATTCCTGGCAAAGAATATGAAAATAATTTTTTGGGACAGAGGAACGGGGTAGAATTCCATAATAAGTATGTTTTCATACACAAATTAAGGGTCATCGCTGAAGTGAAAGAAATTATTTTTTCTTTTTTGTAAGAAGTAGAAAAACAGAATCTTGGAACTAATATTTTTATTATTAATAAATTACGAATACACAGTATACAAACAGAAGATACTTTAATTCTCTGTCTTTAGTATTGGGGAGTCCTATCGGGAAAGTCCAGCTCTAAGGAAACCCACTCTGACATTGAGGACGGCAGTTGGTCATACAACTAATACCTACTGCTACTCCTCGTAGAAAAGGTATCAAAGACAGAGAGGTCTTTGTATTCTTACCTCGTAAGGGTCCTTTTCAAAAGGCTGACTCTTTTTTGACGAGTGGGAAGGATTGGAAGGACCCGGGTGACCTAGAAGCAGACCAAATTGACTAACAGACTGAGATGGATTTGAATACATTTGGTCAATTTGTTGCTGAGTTGTAGGAGCCTAGAATAAGGTAGTTTAGATTAGAGTTAGAAGGCTCTCTTAAAAATTTAACAAGGAACACAAAAGCAACATTAGAAAGTGCACTGCTGTTAAATTAGGAAGCCGAAACTAGAATGCACTTTATAAAACTGTCAAAAAGGCCACCTATACACCTGTTAAGGAAGAAACAGTGAGTTTGAGAGAGAGAAAAAAGGGGAGAGGAAGAGAGAAAAATAGAAAGCGTGAACGGTGAGAAACTAAATATATTAATTTTTTTTTACTGAAAGTAAGGATAAACAATAAAACTTAAAACGAACATAAATTAATCCCTAATAAAAATGTTAGTAAATTTAATAAGAAATTTGTTATAAAGGGTGCTTTCTTTTCCTTATTCCTCGCTCTCTATGCTCAAGTTTGACTTATTGTCCCAGTCCTTAAAGAATGACTCATAAAATACAAAGGCTGTTGAATTCAAATAAGAAGCATTTTCAAAAAACTTCAAGACTTTAGCGTAAAGAGTGAGAGATGAAGAAGGGACAGCCACCCTCTACATCTCTACATACAGACTAATGTCATCCTCTACAGAATAAAGCCACCCTTTACTTACAGACTAACTTTTATTCGTTTTACGTTTTACTGTTGCTCCTTAATTTCAGTCGATTTCTCAATTCCATTTTTCTGAAGATCATAATGATAAAAATGAAGATGATTTGATTCAAATAAGAGCTCCATATCTACGTATATTTGTGTCAAAGAAAATTTTCTACAATCGCCATTTTGGCGATTGGAGATATCTTTTTTGGATACTTTCTAAATTTTCTGTTGTTGTTTTTTTTTTTTTTTTTTTTTTTTTTGGTAGGATAATTTTTCTACGAATATTAAAAATGAAGATGTGTTTGATCCAATCAAAAGCTTTATATCTGTATTTGTTTCAAATAAAAATCAATTTCCCTTTTTGAATTCTGAAGCAAATTTGGCTATTGGATAAACGTTCTTTGAATACTTGTCTTAATTTCAAGGTATTTTCCAAATAAAAAATATGGATATGGCTTGATTATGATAAAGAAATCCATATCTTTTGTATACTTCTTCAGAAGTTTTGGATATTTTTGCAGAGTAATCAAAAGACATTAAATATGGATATAGATTAAAATCAAGATTCTATACTGATGTCTGTGTAAGCCGAATTAAGCCGAATTAAGTACTGAACATACAACATGACATCATATTTAAATGACAACATATTTACAACATGACATCATATTAAATATGGATATAGATTAAAATCAAGATTTTATACTGATATATTTAAAAAAAAAAAAACAGTCAAGTTAAGTACTGAACATACAACATGACATCATCTTTATATATAAAAAAAACAACATGGAAACCAACTTAACAGTAATATATAGTTATAATAGTAATAATATAGTTATATACAGGCAATAAATACGCAAATATCTTACCAAAATAAAAAGATTTATATAAAATCCAGCATACAATGCTCTGCAATTCTTAACGTAATTCATACATATATTTGCCTTTATTTAACGAATATGATTGATAGTATTTAATTTATCAATATGAATAATAATAATAAATCATAATAATAATAATAATAATTTATTTATTACCCACTATAAAAAAGTAGCGGAGAACATCAAGAACAAAAAAAAAAAAAAAGCAAACTCGCACGCTTAACAATTATTTAAATAGAATGACATAAATTATGGTGTGCAGTAACACTTGCAGATAACGACAGCTTTCCCGCAAGCACAGTCACTTTTTCCCGTAAATTAATTAAAAAAACTTTCCAAAAAATAAGTTTTTCAAAGAAAAGTAAAGGCCATTTTAAACTTAAGCTCAGGAGATATGAATACCTGTTAAAATTCAAATTTCAAAACGACCAGAAATTCTTATTAAAGGATAAATGAATATCAAAACGAACAGAAATTAAATAATCAATACCATAGTAAAAATACATACAGCAGGTACTAATATAAATGAATAAATATATCTTAAAGCGAGTAATGGTTAGATTGAATATGAAAATCAAGCTTAAAACGAAAAGAAATTAAATAAACAGTCAATGCGAGCAAACATACAATATATATTAATGTAAATGAATAAATAAATGTTAAAACGAGTGAAACTTAAATTGAATATGCAAATCAAGTTTGAATCGAATAAAAATAACTACAAACAAGAGTTTGGGTATCTCCTCACTGCAGAAGCCTAAAACCTATTGCGTCATTGACGCCTTACTGAAAACTATATGAGTCTTGAACAGTCTTGGAAAGTATAAACAAAATCAAATTGAATATTAGATACATAATAATATTAATTGTTGAAAGATCCATCAGTTCAAGATTTTTTTTTTCACTGTAATTTTCATTTTCATTTTCAATGCTGTAAGAACTGGAAAAAAATAAATTTGTAATATAAGAGAAATTCGTTTTCAGTGAAGCACCAATGACGCAGAAGGATTTAGGTTTTTGCAGTTAAAGAAAGGGGCAGTATCCAAATTTTGTTTGTAATAAAACTATATTTGTCTTGAACACTCTAGGAAAGAACTAATAAATTAAACTGAATATTTGGTGTATAATGATATTAATTTCTGAAAGCTCATCAGTTTAAAATTTTACTGTAGTTTTGATATTTATTTTCAATATTAAGCACAAAAGAAAACATATGTAATATAACTCGTTTTCAGTATAGCACCAATGACTCAGTAGATTTTAGGCTTCTGCAGTGAGGAGATACCCAAACTCTTGTTTGTAGTTATTTTTATTCGATTCAAACTTGATTTGCATATTCAATTTAAGTTTCACTCGTTTTAAGATTTATTTATTCATTTACATTAATATATGTTCGCATTCATTGTTTATGTAATTTCTGTTCGTTTTATGTTTCATTTATACTTTAATAGCAAACTATTCTTCTTCATTTTGAGCTTGATTTTCCTATTCAATCTAAGCATTACTCACTTTAAGATATATTTATTCATTTATATTATTACTTGATGTATGTTTTTTGCTATGATTGTTTATTTAATTTTTGTTCGTTTTGGGTTTCATTTATTCTTTAATAGTAATTTCTTGTCGTTTTGAAATTTGAATTTTAACAGGTATTCATATCTCTTGAGCTTAAGTTTAAAATGGCCTTTACTTTTCTTTGAAAAACTTATTTTTCGGAAAGTTTTTTTTTTTTTAATTAATTTTTGTTCGTTTTTGATTGAAAAAAGTTTCAAGTTTTTATTGCATAGGGGGAGGGTTGCTTACTGTCCGATTATTCTTGACTTTAAAAAACGGAACTAGAACTTTCAATTTAAATCGAATGAGGCTGTTTTCAAAGTCTATACGATTACCTCTTTGAGAAAAACCTTATATATGAACAATAGACAGCTTGCATAACTTGTGGACAGCGATTGGCAACAATGAATGGATTGAAAAATAGCTCCAATAAGGGTATTTTGACCATTTCACTTGCTGTCACAAAGGGATCACGATTGTTTGGAATTGACCTTAATAGGATTTTGTGTGCCAAAGCAATCTTGCATCTATCACAGAGTATGTATTTTAACCTTATAATTAGATAATTATAATAGATTTACTATGTGTTCTTCCCATACAAAACTTTACCTTATTAAAGTCTTTGGGGGGGGGGCAGCGTAGTTGGCAGAAGGAAGAAAACTTTAACGTAGACAGTAGGAGAGAAGGAGGGTGAGGTTGGAGACTCATCCAATACGGGTCGGAACTTCACTTATCTCCTCTGTTCCCGATTTAGGAGTTCAGACAGACTCATTGGGCTGTAGAATGCTGGAACGTTTGAGATGTCGAAGAGGTTAAAATACTCAAAAATACTTTATATTTTCAGTTATTGCAGGATTGATTTCATAGATTGTGGAATGGTGAGCCCCCTGGCCCATCATTTGGGTAAACCTCAACTCATAATGTGCAATTTTGATTAATTGTTTCGTGTTATGTGCATATATTATTCTATATAGGTTATTTTGAGTTATACTTTTATCGCATTGCGTTCATTTTTAAGGCTTGAGATAAAATCTGAAACCTTAGCGGAGACAGTGGTAGGGGGAAGTCTCCCCCCTCACATGCATAATTGAGGAGCCACAGAGAAAGTAATACAAATAAAATTAATATGTATTTTGAAAATGTCTTTATTCAAAAAAAGAGAACAAAATCGTTTGATGGAACCTGTAGTGCTATCTCTAACATTTTCGTTGATTTTTTATTCCCGTTATTATGAGATGTGAAATTTAGAATTTAATGACTGGGTTTAGTCGTCCCCTCCCTGAATAATTCACATTTGGAAAACCCAGCCCCGGGAAATTCCACCCCCCACATTTTCTTTTCCTGCTGATAAATCCCCCGCGATAAATTCTACCCAGCAGAAATTTCCCAGCCGTGGAATATGCTCCCCCAAACATATTCCCCTCAGATAATTTCAGATATTCAGAAAAGTGCAACCTAAAATTTTTACTAAACTATATAAGTCAGAAGAAATGCTTTAGTGTCACCTGACTAAAGAGCCATATGGGTTCATAGAATTAATAATTGTTAATTTTTTCAGGGACACTATATGTGAAAGAGGTAGTCTCATAAAAACTTAGGAACGGGGTTCATTGAAATGCATATTAAAATTTATAGTGCCCTTGCACCAGGGGCGGTATCAGATCAGATCAGAATTTGAGGTTTTCTGGCATAACCAGCAACACTTTAAGCGTCCTGAAGTACTGGTTCTGCCTGCCTACCAGTGGGTAAAGGCATACACATATAGCAGCCCCCACCCCTGGGGTGTAAGAAGGAACTCAACAGGTGTGACCTAGACCTATTTTAACTTGTAATTTGACTACAGTAACCAATCCTTGGGTTTAAGCCACTGCTACTGTTGATGCTTGATGTTTTTTGCTGATTGCTTTCTATTCTTCAAATTTCACAATCCCCTGCTTTGGTATTTGAAATTTGTTACTTCATTGTGGACTATATCCTGCCTTCTACCCAAACTGTCTTATACCACTGCTTATTCTGTTCCTGTTTTGTCGTTTACTTCAGATAAGAAATGAAAAGTCAACTCAAGCCACCTCGTGAACTAAGGTCTGACAGCTCAATCCAATTCTCTGGATCAGAATCTGTTTCAGAGCAACTACTTATACTCACTAACCACATAAATAGCATAAAAATCAAACACAAAATGCTAGCAGATTCACTACAACCTGACAACCTTAAATCTTCAGTGAAAGGGTTACTTGATGACCTTATATTGGCTAAGATCTCTTCCAAGGTAGATGAGTCAGAGGTTGAAATGAAAGAAGAACGGGCATACGTTAAAAATACTGTTACTATCTTTTCAGATTAGCTGGATACACTAAAACAGGAGGTGAGTACTGGCTTCGACTTAGATTCTAATAATCTAGTGGAAAAAACCCTTGTAAGCTATAACAGACTCATATTTTCTGTTGAATCTTCTTTGACTACTTTAGAGTCATCCATGATAGACCTTAAAAACTCTTTCCAGCCTATCCAGTCCAACCTGGCAAGATTAAATGACCATTTTGAACAGCAGGCTTTGAGCAACCAAATTATTGTCTTTGGGGTGAAAGAGGAGACCTCCATTGAAAACACTGAAAGTCAATTCCTGTCACTATGTGCTGGGAAATTTCCTGGCATACCAATTATTCAGTCTGATGTTGTATCAGCCAAAAGAATTGGCATACCATCTGCAAAACCCAGACCCATAGTTGTAGAATTTTGCAACTTACGGGTTCCTCAACTGCTTCTCAGACAAAAGAAGGATTTGAAAGGATCAGGGATTCTATTTTCTGAGACGCTTACAAAACCACGCTTACAACTTCTTTCATATGCCAAGTCAAAGCTTGGCTTATGTAATGTGTGGTCTAATAAAGGTGATATCCTGTATAAAACCCAATCTAGAAGAGTGGTTAAGTTTACTAATCAGAATGAAATTGATTTATGTGCTGCAAATGCAGAAAATTAAAGTGATGGATTTAGATTTATTTTGTTATAATATATTGCATTGTTTCTGTAGAGATTTACTTGCTGTTCTTAAAATATTCCTCTATTATTCTTTACTGTCCTCACATAATTTTGACTGGTTCCATATTACACTTTGTGCCAATAGTTTGGATGATATGTCCCTTCCCACTAACATTTCTTTATGTTTGTTTGTGATTCTGTCACCTTCATGTTGTTAGATTTACATTATATTCTTGTCGTGTCATTATACTTGTAACCCCCATAATATCAACTGGTCACACATTATAGTTTGTGCTAATACTTATAATAATATGTGCCTTCCCACTGATTTTTCTTTATGTTTGTTTATTATCCTTTCACCATCATGTAGCTTGGCTTCTATAATGTTTTTGTCATGTCAGCACACTTGCAGCTCATATAATTTTCACTGGTCCTATATTGCATTTTGGGCAAATATTATGAATCATATATGTTATCCCACTGTTATTTTCTTCTTTTTTTTATGTTTATTTGTGATCCTATCACCTTTATGCAGGCTGATTTCTTTCATATTTTTGTCATTTCAGCATAATTACAGCTCATATAATCTTGACTGGTTTCACATTATACTTGGTGCCAATATTTTGATGAATATGTGCCATGCCACTATTATTTCCTTATCTGGGTTGGTGATCCTATCGCCTTTCTGTAGCCTGAGTTCTATCATATTTTTCTCATGTCAGCACACATGCAACTTGCATAATTTTGACTGGTCCCATATTATATTTTTGGTCAATATTTTGAATAATATATGCCATCTCATTGATATTTCTTTATCTTATTTTTTTATGCTATCACCCTTGTTTACCCTGAATTCTATCATTTTTTTGTCATGTCAGTATATATGCAGCTCTCATAATTTCTTACTACCCATAGTATACTTTGGGCTAATATTTGGAATAATATGTATCATTCCATTGATATTCATTTATATTTGTCTGTGATCCTATCACTTTCAGGTAGGCTGACTACTATTATATTTTTTTTTTCATGTCAGCATACTTACAGCTTACATAATTTTCTGGTCCCACATTATAAATTGGGCCAATACTTTGATTCTATTCTTAATTCGGTTATATTTGATCAACCCATTAGGGCTGGTAAACAAGAGACTCACACGCTTGACCCTCTCCTTGAATCTATGGTTAATTCTAGCTGTAATTATCACACTACCATTGATTATTGTGATAAAATTATAACCTCCCTGTCTTTAAATAGTAGCTTTAATGTATTTTGTTTGAATGTGCGCAGAGTAACAGACAAGTGTGATTTCCTGCAACCATATTTTTTGTCTGAGAATTCTGTGTTATTTGGATGCAATATATTTAACCGAAGCGTGGCGATATGATGGGGTGATTATTACATCCCATGATTTGCATTATAGCTTTGCTGACCAAGTCCTTAGAATGGTAATAAAGTATTCAGGGGGTAATTCTTTATTTATAAAGTCTGATATTGAGTTTAGAAGAAGGTCTGACCTTGAATCCTTGTTTACATCAATAGTGTCAAATAGTAGGACAGTTTATTCTCTTGTTATTGATCTGAAAAGCCAGTTTGCATGTGACACTGTTTGTTTGTTTTATAAGCCCCCTCCTTTTCCAACACATCTGTTCTGTGATTTGCTTGAACAACTTTCTTGTGTGGGGTCTTTCTCTAAATAACGTATTTGTGTTTTGGGAGATTTTAATTGTAATATGTTAAATATTGGATCAAGTGATGAATGTGACCATCTCTTTGATGTGCTTTCTTCTGCTGGTCTACTTCCTTCAATTGTTTTTCCTTCTTGTATTGACCCTACTAGAAATTCTGCCACTTTAATAGACAATATTTTCATTTCTCATTCTTCTAATTTGAAGTTTACTTCTGGTCTTGTTTTCACTGATCTTTCTGATCACTTCCCTATTTATGTTTCACTTTTTGTGCCTGAAACTGAGATTGCTGTGGATGAGCGGGGTGAGTCTTCTTTCAGAGCTTCCACAGATAAATAAATTTCAAATTTAATACATAGTCTTCAGAGTAATGATTGGTCTAGCGTTCTTGAAGCTAATGACGTTGATTGTGCAACGAATTTATTTTTGTGTCGTATGGGAGCTCTGTTGGATAAACATTTTCCTCTTAGAAAGAGGCCAAGGAATTCCATACCTGAATGTCCATGGATGTCTAGAGGTCTGATCAATGCTAAACATATGAAAGCGTCTCTGTTCAAGGCTGCATGTAAAAGTAAGACACATGATGATCTTTTGAAGTATAAACTTTATAAAACTGTGCTTACTTCTTCAGTACGTGCAGCCAAAAAGCTACATTTTTCGTGTCAAATTGATGAGTGTAAGGGGACTTTGCGAAAGGTTTGGACTGTAGTTAACGAAGCTCTTTCCCGCAAGAAACTCAAACAGTCCCCCCCTTGTCGCTATAGGAAATCTGATGGATCTTTAGTGGACAAAAATTCTTAAGCCATCGACGTCAATTAGTATTTCACCTCACTTCCTTCAGTTACTAATCCACCCTACAGCAGAGTAAGTAGTTTTCCCTTAGCAGAAAAGTAATTTTTCCTTTTTCCATGCAGTGATACCGAAATTTCTAACATTATTTCTCAGGTTTCAAGTAGCCGTTCAGTTGATGGTTTTGGTTTGAGCTGTAATGTTCTTAAAAAAAATTGGTCAGTTTGTTTCTAACCCCATCTCACACATAACTAACCTCTCTCTTTCTTTTGGTGTTTTTCCTCATTTATTTAAGGTTGGTAATGTTGTACCTTTGTTTAAAACAGGTGATTCATCTCTAATTTCAAACTATAGACCTATTTCTCTCCTTCCTGTAATTTCTAAGGTTGTTGAAAAAGTAGTGTATTGTAGACTCTCTTCATTTGTATTTAGTACTAATACGACTGCAGGTAATTCTCTCATAACTAACCACCAGTATAGTTTTCGTCCCAGTTTTTCTACCTTGCATACACTTTCAGATACAACAGAGTTTGTGCGTGTTAACCTTGACAAGGGCTTGTGTGTTTTGGGTCTATTTCTTGACTTTTCAAAGGCATTTGATATGGTCGTTCACTCTGTTCTTTTGTCTAAATTATCTTAATTTGGAGTGCATGGAATCCCACTTGAATGGTTTAGGTCTTACCTCTCAGGGAGATCTCAGTATGTTTCGGTTAATGGTACTTCTTCCTCTTCCTTGCCTATTGTGAAAGGTGTCCCACACGGCTCTGTGCTTGAACCACTTTTATTTTATTTAATATTAATGATGTTGTTGATGGTCTTCATCCCCATATGTACCCTGTTGTTTCTGCTGATGATAGTAACTTTTTCATTGCTGCAGAGGACCTGTCATCTGCCATTTCCCTAGCTCAAGGTCTTCTTGATAAAGTAAAAGATTGGTGCTGGTCAAATGGTATGACTCTCAACAGCCAAAAAAAGTGCCATTGTACACTTTAGAACCCCTTATCGTATGAGAGACGCAAGGGAACCAACCATCCTGACTTATGGGAATGAAATTATACCGCAAGCTACTATATTGAAATTTCTTGGTGTGTATCTTGACTGTTTTCTTTCTTTTAAACCCCATATAACTCATACCCGTTTCCTTGTCCTCCGCCAATCTTCAATATTATACAGGGTTAACTCATTTCTTCCCCCAGATGTTATGCTTTTATTTTTCCTTACCTTTCTTATTGCTGTTCTGTCTGGGGTAGTACTAATAAATCTCTTCTCTGCTCACTTCAAAGAGCCCAAAATTGGGCAGTGAAGTCTTCTTTTCTTCTACCTCGTTTTTACCCTTCCTCTGATCTTTATAATGATACCGGAATAGCTCTAATGGATTGTATTGTAGGTAAAAGCTACCTTTATTCAGCGCATTCTGCCTTTCTAGGTACCCTCCCACCATCTCTGCAGTAATTTTTATTTCTGTAAACTTCATGTAGATACTATTCTTTTTTACGTGGCTCTTATCGCAGGTTCATTTTACCTAAGCGATCATCGACAGCAGCTCAGAGGTCTCATGTTTATCAATCTATTTTATTATGGACCTCCATCCCTCCTGATGTCCCTCTTTCTCTTTCTGCAAAGGCAGTTTCTCACTGGGTATTTACAGTATAGTATTTTCCCCCTTTTTTCTTCTTTTTTTTTTTGCATTCCTTCCAAATTTATATGTCTTTTTTTTTCATTCAATATATTTCTCTCATTTTTTTTTTTTTTTATATTTAATCCTAATTTCCAATATATTCTTCGTTTATATATTTTTTTTCAGTTATTTGTGAAGTTTCCTGTTAATTATCCTATTTTCAAAAATGTCTCTTATCCATCTTTTTTTTTATATGTGCTTTATAATAGTGTCTTATTTGTTTTGTTGGCCCTTTACAAGCTGAGCTTCTTGGGCGTGTATAAATTTTGAGTTTGTAATTGTTTTTTTTTAGTATTAATAAATTGATTGATTGATTGATTGATCCAGGATTTTTTAGGGGGGGAGCAAAATAGGTTGATACGATAAACTTGCGTTAGGAGTAAGTTTAATTAACGCAATCTTGCGTTAATTAAGTAAATTACATTACTTTAGACTAAATTAGGGGGAGGCGCCTTCCTCGCCTCTCCCCTGGATCCACCATTGCCTTACACTCTCTGTTTCTTTCCTTGTTAGGGAGGAGAGCAGATGCCTAATAGGTGTGTGTTAATACCAAAACATTCTAACTCTCATTGGGCCTTCAGGTATAAACAGAATTAGTTGAAAGGGAGGGGTGGGGGAAAAGGGCGTGGGGGAGGGTATTTGCCCTTAGATCGATTTTGACTCGTAAAAGCTAGACTAGAACTTCCAATTTCCAATCAAATGAGCCCTCTCTGAATTTGATTGGATGTGTTTGGGGAAAAGGTGGGCGTGAGAGGGGGGTTAGTTGCCCTCAAATCACTTTCGATTATTGAAAAGGGCACGAGCCCTTTGATTTTCCAATCGAATGAGCCTTTTTTGAAGTTTCTTTTTGAAGTTTACGACAACTCCTTCTATAAAAACCTTATATGCCCCCAGACCATAACTTAAAACCCTTGCCCTAAGGGTTGTGGGGGAGTGTCCTCCTCAAAAACATATTTTCTATCTGAAAATCAACTACGCTGAACAAAATGGCTATCAAAAAATTTTGATTGGATATGTTTGGGGAGATGATGGGCGTGGGGGGGGCTAGTTGCCCTCCAATCACTTTTAACTATTAAAAAGGGCACTAGTCCTTTGAATTTCCAATCGAATGAGCCTATTTAGGAGTTTCTACGACAACGCTCTCTATAAAAACCTTATATCCCCCAAGGGCACAACTTAAAATCCTTGCCCTGAGGGTTGTGGGGGAGTGTCCTCCTCAAAAACATGTTTTCTATCTGAAAATCAACTACGCCGAACAAAATGGCTCTCTCAAAATTTTCATTGGATGTGTTTGGGGAAATGATGGGCGTGGGGGGGGGGGCTAGGTTCCCTCCAATAAATTTCGACTATTAAAAAGGGCACTAGCCCTTTAATTTCAAATCGAATGAGCCTTTCTTGAATTTTCTACGACCACGCCTTATATAAAAACCTTATATGCCCCCAGGGCATTAACTTAAAACCCTAGCCCTGAGGGTTGTGGGGGATTGTCCTCCTAAGAAACATATTTTCTATCTGGAAATCAACTACGCTGAACAAAATGGCTATCTCAAAATTTTGATTAGATGTGCTTGGCGGAATGATGGGCGTGGGGGAGGCTAGTTGCCCTCCAATCACTTTCGACTATTAAAAAGGGCACTATATCTTTGAATTTACAATCGAATAAGCCTTTTTTGAAGTTTCTATGACAACGCCTTCTATAAAAACCTTATATGCCCCCAGGGCATAACTTAAAACCGTTGCCCTGAGGGTTGTGGGGGATTGTCCTCCTCAAAAACATGATTTCTATCTGGAAATCAACTACGCTGAACAAAATAGCTATCTCAAAATTTTGATTGGATGTGTTTGGGGAAATAATGGGCGTAGGGGGGGGGCTAGTTGCACTCCAATCACTTTCGGCTATTAAAAAGGGCACTAGCCCTTTAATTTCAATCGAATGAGCCTGTTTGGAAGTTTCTACGACAACGCCTACTATAAAAACCTTATATGCCCCCAGGGCATAACTTAAAACCCTTGCCCTGAGGGTTGTGGGGGAGTGTCCTCGTTAAAAATATATTTTGTATCTGAAAATCAACTACGTTGAACAAAATGGTTATCTCAAAATTTTGCTTCGATGTGTTTGGGGGAATAACGGGCATGGGGGGGGGGGGGGCTAGTTGCCCTCCAATCGCTTTTGAATATTAAAAGGACACAAGCTTTTTGAATTTACAATCGAATGAGCCTTTTTTGAAGTTTCTACGACAACGCCTTCTATAAAAACCTTACATGTCCCCAGGGCATAACTTAAAACCATTTCCCTGAGGGTTGTGGGGGAGTGTCCTCAAAAATATATTTTCTATCCGGAAATCAACCACGCTGAATAAAATGGCTATCTCAAAATTTTGATTGGATGTATTTGGGGAAATGATAGGCACGGGGGGGGTGGCTAGTTACACTCCAATCACTTTCAACTATTAAAAAGGGCACTAGCCATTTAATTTCCAATCGAATGAGCCTTTTTGAAGTTTCTACGACAACACATTCTATAAAAAACTTATATGTCCCCAGGGCATAACTTAAAACCTTTGCCCTGAGGGTTGGGGGGGAGTGTCCTCCACAAAAAGACATTTTCTCTCTGGAAATCAACTGCGCTGAACAAAATGGCTATCTCAAAATTTTTATTGGATGTTTTTGGGGAAATGGTGGGTGTGGGGGGGGGGGGGCTAGTTTCCCTCCAATCACTCTCGACTATTAAAAAGGGCACTAGCTTTTTGAATTTCCAATCGAATGAGTCTTTTTTGAATTTTCTACGACAACGCCTTCTATAAAAACATTATATGCCTCCAGGGCATAACTTAAAACCCTTGCCCTGAGGGTTGTGGGGGAGTGTCCTCCTCAAAAATATATTTTCTATCGGGAAATCAACTACGCTGAACAAAATGGCTATCTCAAAAATTTTGATTGGATGCGTTTGGGGAAAAGTTAGGCGTGGGGGGGGGGCTAGTTACACTCCAATCACTTTCGAATATTAAAAAGGGCACTAGCCATTTAATTTCCAATCGAATGAGCCTGTTTTGAAGTTTCTACGACAACGCCTTCTATAAAAAATCTTATATGCCCCCAGGGTTTAACTTAAAACCCTTGCCCTGGGGGTCGGGGGGAGTGTCCTTCTCAAAAATATATTTTCAATCTGGAAATCAACTACGCTGAACAAAATGGCTATCTCAAAATTTTGATTGGATGTGTTTGGGGGAATGATGGGCGTGGGGGGGGGGGTAGTCGCCCTCCAATCATATTCGACTATTAAAAAGAGCACTAGAACTCTCGATTTCCAATCGAATGAGCCCCCTTTGAAGTTTCTACGACGAACCCTTCCATATGAAGTGCATCTGGAAAATAAATAATAAAACATTGGAGCCGTATGGCCTTTATTATAGGCAACGCTACAGCGTTGCCTCTGATCAGGGAGGCCGAATCGCGATATTAGATGCCGGTTCCGGAGCCACGGAGGGAGGCACAAAAGGTACCGAGAAAAATTAAAATAATAAGTCCGGAAAGAATTCAGATCTTTAGGCTTCAGAATTGGAAAAAAAACAGGTAAAAAAAAAGAATAGAATGATCGAAAAATGAAAAATATAATGTCCCAACTGCGTGTATAGTGTACCTCCCTCTATTTGCAACAATTTTTTAATATCCAATCTGAATTTTTTTTGCATTAGAAACTTTTAGAACCTGAAATGTTTTGAGATTATTATTAATTTGAAGACCAAGCCACTGAAAAGAAGAGACACAGGGAATAGAGAAAAAAACACAATTAAGAGGGAGACTCGCACTCGAATTAAATGAAATATATTCGAACTTATCAACGTTCAACATAAGCTCAATCCGTCTGAACTGGTCTGAGATCCAGCTGACAGAATGTGAGAGTCCAGCCCTAGAACGACTGACAAGGAGAACACCGTCCGCATAAGCAAGATACGAGACATCAATTCCATCAGAAATGAAAGTCGAAGGCAAGGATGAAAGGATAGGAGCAGTACATAACTTAAAAATAATTGGAAAAAGCACACCACCTTGACGGACCCCACGCCGAAGAAACACCTTTGAATCAGAAAATACTCCATTACATTTTACCCGAATAAAAGAGTTAGAATACCAGTAACGTAACAAAACAACAATAGAAAGGTTAATATTGTTGGAAAAAAGGGAATAGAGTACATCTGAGTGGACTATACTATCGAAAGCTTTCGAAAGATGAAGAGCACAGATATGAAGAGGAGATTTATCATTAACAGATTGCAACAGGAGGGAAGCTAGAACACGATGGGCGTGCTGACATCCCAGCCTTTTTTGAAAGCCAAATTGGTTTTCACCAAAATTAACATTTTCTGAAATAAAAGGGAGAAGAATATATTCAGAAATTTTGCTAAGAGTGCACGAAACAGTTATTGGTCGATAAGAACTACACTCTGACGAAATTTTTCCACGCTTCAAAACCGAGGTGACTGTGCCACAAATAAATATTTAATAAAAAATAATATTAGAAATGTTATAAAAGTAATAATATGTATGCAATACATATTGCATATTTATATATGCAATTCTCCACGTAATTGATACATAAATTTGGCTTTATTTAACAAATAAAATTGATAATTTTTAACTTATCAATACTAATAATAATAATAATATCACAAATATTTAATTTTAAAAAAACAATATTAGATATGTAACAAAAGTAATAATATATTATTTTGTGAGCTTTTTAATATCTTGCAATATTCGTTTCTTTCTTTTCGACATTTATGTAAAATTATTCTTTTATTTTTTTATATCTTTCCCTTTTTTAGTTGACATTTTTCCTTTTCACCTAGTCTTTTCATGTTCCACGATCCCCGGCTTTAATAAACCAGTCTATTGTACAATCTGTAAGAGATGTATACAGTAAACTTTGGGATGCAGTTAAAGTGGTATTGTAATCAGAGACCAAAATAAACTGAAACTACCAAACCTTTTACCCCTTCCCCTTATTGATAATCAGGAACGGATTAAGAAGGTGCGGGCCCGATTGGATTTTTTCTGCGAGGCCCTCTCTATACATTAAATATTTAAATATTTAATATTGAAATATTATTAAATTGTATACAATTTAATACTTGTATTCACGTGCTCACGTGCAATAATACGTGTTCACGTGCGTAAAGTAGTTCAAGTACGTAGTGCAAAATCTCTCTAATATAGCCTTATCCTGATTAAATTCAATAAATTGTACATGAACTTTTATGGTTATCAGTTTTCTATATTATAAAGTATACATTATATAACAATAAGTACATTAATAAATCTTATTCAGCGATGCAAACTTAAAATGAATATATTTTGAATTATTTGAGTAATTCATAGCTTATCCCTCATTGTCAAAAAGAATTTGCTTTAAATATAAAAAAAAATATTCCTTTTGATGGTACCACGGGGCCCTTTCAAATGCGGGGCCAATCACCCTTTATCTGGCCCTGTTGATAATACGCACCCTTGGGCAGGACAGGGCATCGCAATTATTCCCAATTTTACAAATTCTCAGAGTAACATCTGAAATTGATCTGAAGCGAAGAACGTGCGATTTCTATTCTCACAAAACGTCTCAAGCATGCAGTTGTAGTTAAGCCTGGCTAAATAAACACTATTATAGGTATGCCTTATCTTCAATTTATCTAGCTTCAAGAAAAATATTTCCTTTGAATAGCCTTTGCTTTAATAAACTGATGAAAAAAATACCAAATGTGAAAAGTGATCCTGGTGCAAAATCAAAAAAGAGAAAGATAGCGCTGCTCATAGAGCATACTCATCCAATGACATATTCAGCGTGGGGGGGGGGGTTCAAAATGTCGTTAAATTTCTGGGTAGTTATTACTCAAATTATCAAAGATCTATGTTTTTTTGTTCCCCCTAAAAAATTGTCTGCTAGCTTTCAGATCCATATGGGGCAGTACTTTCAGATCCGACTGGGAGAAACCCAATTGAATACATCGCTGATCCTCAAATTCACCCACTTTAATGATTAATAAATTAAAAATAAAACGTTTTCTAACTCTCAAAACTTTCTTTTTTTAACGTTTTCTAACCCAAACTTTACGGCACGCCAAAGCTCATGGAAGAGCTTGGTGCTTCCTAGTTGGGCTTTTTTCATCTGCCCCTTCATTCATTTGTGGCACTATACTGACCGTGACATTCAACTAGCGTGGCGATGGGGTGCAACTTCTATAAAGTATCCTTTATTGTCACATTATTTATGCTTGCGCACATATTTTTTTTTATGTAGACTTAACCTGTATAATACATACCCTGAATTACAGGGTGGTACATGTCTTTCCATTTTAAAGCTTTCGACTTTCAAAGATCAAAGATCTATGCTTTTTATCCCCCTCACCCCTCGAAATAAAAATTCTGCTAGCTCTGAGATCCATGCGGGGCAGTACTGTAATCAAAAACTTTAATGTACTGAATCCTTGTCCCTCCCCCTCTTGGTCCCTCCCTTGTCCCTCCCCTTCTTAGTGTTCCGCACCCTAGACAAAATAGGGCAACACAGCTTAGAAATAAATTTGTTATCCTTGTGTTACTGTGTATCGTGTTCTTGAAGAATACAGCTGCTAATTGAGTAGGCTCACCCAGGGACGGCTGAAAGGGTGGGGGGAGGGGAGACTATAAAATTTCTTTATTTCCCAGGAACTTTTTATTAAATTATCGAAGATCAACCTTTTTGTTATTAACCCTCCTCCCTCCAAACAAATATTCCGGCGTACATACCTGATTGCAACTAATAACACTACTACAAACTCTTCGCAACACACATCCGTCTGAGGACAAAAATAACATAAAGCTGTGTCGGTTTCTTGACAACATCTGTCAGGAAGGGTCCTGTCGGGGGAGGCCCTGGGGAAGGCACACTTGAGCCGCACTCTCTAGAGTTTCTGGGCACGGCTTCATCCAGTTCACTGTCACTATTGATGGTATGATACTCGTGTATCTTTTGTAAAGTAAGGAAAGGAAGGAAAAGTAAAGTAAATTAAAGTAAGGTAAAGTAAGTAAAAGTAAGGAAAGTCTAACTTTAAAGTACCAAGAACATTGAAAATGAAATCTGACTGTTTAAATTAATTAAGTAAAAACTTAAAAACAACCATACATATCTTAAAACTGGTAAAAATTTGGAAACCAAGTTTTAATGAAAAAGATACCCATATACATTTCTGTAGCTTTTGATCGCAGCGGGCGCCAGTTTTGAAAAAATGAAACGTGGATAAAAAATCGGCAAAAAAATCTAAAAACACATGGCCCCAAAACCGCTTAAGAGAGTGTATCTTTCCTTTGAAGGTGTTCTAGTCTTTGGGAATAAAGGGATTGTTATTGTTTGAATTTTACACGCGAAAACAGCAATGTCAATTTTCATCCGTCGTGCTTATTTATTTTTAATCTTCAACCAAACAACCAAAAGAAAAATCCAAAACAACAAATAACCAAAAGAAAAATCCAAAACAACAAACAACCAAAATAAAAATCCAAAACAACAAATAACCAAAAGAAAAATCCAAAACATCAAATAACCAAAAGAAAAATCCAAAACAACAAACAACCAAAAGAAAAATCTAAAACAAAAAACAACCAAAAGAAAAATCCAAAACAACAAATAACCAAAATAAAAATCCAAAACAACAAATAACAAAAAGAAAAATCAAAAACAACAAAAAACAAAAATAAAAATCTAAAAAAACAAAAAAAAAAAATAAAAATCAAAAAAAAAAAATAACCAAAAGAAAAATCCAAAAAAACAAAAAACCAAAAGAAAAATCAAAAACAACAAAAAACCAAAATAAAAATCAAAAACAAAAAATAACCAAAAGAAAAATCAAAAACAAAAAATAACAAAAATAAAAATAAAAAACAAAAAACAACAAAAAGAAAAATCAAAAAAAAAAATAAACAAAATAAAAATCCAAAACAAAAAACAACCAAAAGAAAAATCCAAAACAAAAAATAACCAAAAGAAAAATCCAAAACAACAAACAACCAAAAGAAAAATCTAAAACAACAAATAACCAAAAGAAAAATCCAAAACATCAAATAACCAAAAGAAAAATCCAAAACAACAAAAACAAAATCCAAAACAACAAATAACCAAAAGAAAAATCCAAAACAACAAAACAACCAAAAGAAAAATCTAAAACAAAAAAAAAACAAAATAAAAATCAAAAACAAAAAATAACAAAAATAAAAATAAAAAAAATAAAATAACAAAAAGAAAAATCAAAAACAAAAAACAACAAAAATAAAAATCTAAAACTACAAACAACCAAAATAAAAAACAAAAACAACAAATAACCAAAAGAAAAATCCAAAACAACAAATAACCACAAGAAAAATCCAAAACAAAAAAAAACCAAAAGAAAAATCAAAAAAAAAAAAAAACAAAAAGAAAAAAAAAAAACAAACAAAAAAAAAAATAAAAATAAAAAAAAAAAATAAACAAAATAAAAATCCAAAACAACAAATAACCAAAAGAAAAATTCAAAACAACAAATAACCAAAAGAAAAATCCAAAACAACAAACAACCAAAAGAAAAATCTAAAACAACAAGCAACCAAAAGAAAAATCCAAAACAACAAGCAACCAAAAGAAAAATCCAAAACAACAAATAACCAAAAGAAAAATCCAAAACAACAAATAACCAAAAGAAAAATCTAAAACAACAAGCAACCAAAATAAAAATCCAAAACAGCAAACAACCAAAACTACTACTACTACTACTACTACTAACAACTCACCGCAGCACCAAGCCGCCTGAGGCCAACACAGCTACGCAAGCTCCTCCTCCACCCCAATTTATTCAAAGCCTCCCTTTTTACACCCGCCCACGAAGTTCCCGTTTCCTTTAAATCTTTCTTTATGACCTCCTCCCACCCCAGACGGGGACGACCTGCTTTCCGTTTAGCCCTAGGAAGAAAAATCCAAAACAACAAACAACCAAAAGAAAAATCCAAAACAACAAACAACCAAAAGGAAAATATTAGAAAATCATATTTTTTCGGTACGAATAGGTCTAAGATACATTTTTAAATAAGGCTTGAGATAGATTATTAAAACAGATAATATTCCTAAGGTTATTAAAATACACTTTTCTCTGATACACAAAAACAGTGGCGATTCTGGCCTCTCTTGCACCCAGGGCAAAATCTTAATAAGCCCCCCCCCCCTCTCTCCCACAAAATTGTCACGCTAAATTTAAAAAACTTTTATTAACAAAATCATATTTAATTTATTAACAAATTTATGTTTTAATTATTTTTTAGTTTATTAATTCAATTATTTAATTATTATTAATTATTTTTATTTAATCATTTGACTTATTGTTATTTTTTTAATTTGTTTTTATTTTACTAATTAATTATAAGTTATTGATTATTTTCATTTGTTAACTGCCCCCTCTACTTTATTTTAATAAACATAAAACTAAAAGAAAACTACAAAATGATTATAACCATTATTTATTTGAAATGTTGCACCCCTAAAATTTCTGCACCCGGGGCAAGCGCCCTCTCTGCCCCTCTCCTGAAACCATTGGTGCCCAAAAAAGAGTATTTCTTACCTTGATTAATGCTACGTTTGAAATGGGCAACATTCGCCTCTCTGTAGTAAAGCCTGATTGAGCGATAATAGGAACATTTTTAGTGAAACGAACTGCTGGTTCTGGATTCAAGTTGGTCGAACTTCTTTCCTGCAAAGGTCAAAATGGCTAATAAAGACAAATAAAATAATATGGATATTCTAGACAACACGACAAGAGAAAAAAGTGGGAAAATATCGGAACAAATTTCTTGTTCTTAATTTAAAGTTATTCGAAATCTAAAAAACTCAAAATAGCCAATAAATGGTAAGTAAAGGCCGGTATAATAATTCTGATAGTTTCAATAGAAAAATAAAAATAAAAAAGGAGAAGACATTTCTGGAATAAACAGAAGAAATAGGTGGAACAACCAACGGAATTGATTACTGATCCAGTTTGAGGCGTGTGCCTGTCATAGGTCTCATAAAACTTAATTTTACGCCCGTATCTTTTATTTCCAGTGAGCTTATCACCCGGCTGACTGACTGTATTCCAAACAATAGGCTATACGAGAAATGTGGTTCAATACCGCTCTCTAGGGCTATAATGAAAGAAAGGTTGAAGTGGCTAGGGCACGTTGTGCGGATGAAGGATGATAGATTGCCGAAGATTGTTCAATTTGACCAACCGTCTAGGGCTAAACGGAAAGCAGGTCGTCCTCGTCTGGGGTGGGAGGACGTCATAAAGGAAGATTTAAAGGAAATGGGAACTTCGTGGGCGGGTGTAAAAAGGGAGGCTTTGAATAGATTGGGATGGAGGAGGAGCGTGCGTAGCTGTGTTGGCCTCAGGCGGCTTAGTGCTGCGATGAGTTGTTAGTAGTAGTTAGTAGTAGTAGTTTCTGATAAAAATAGATAAAAGGGAGGGAGAAATTCTGTCCTCCCTTCAGCTGAAGATCTATTATTTTTCACTAGGCTTATAACACTGGAAGGGGGAAAGGCAAGGTCGTACCCAGTATTTTTTTTTCGGAGGGGGTTTTACTCAAAGATTTTTTTTCGGGGGGGGGGGGTTCACGACAAACCTCAAAAACCACATACAAAATTTGTTTATATCCATTTTTGTTGAGTTTTTACGGGGAAAAAAAAAAACGTTTCGGGAGGGTTCAAATCCCCCTAACCCCCCGTCTGGGTATGGCTTTGGGGAAAGGGTGGTTTTCAGAAGGAAATTACATTTTTTTTTCAAATCGATGCAAAGGTTGAACTGGACCATAAAGGGGGGAGTGCAGAGGGGGCAGATGGGCCATTCTGGTTCTCAATAACCGTCATTATTACATTAAAGTGAAATTTAATAGTTAAAAATATTCTTTTTTTAAATCAAAATTTCTTGGTAACGAACGATTGGTAAAGAGTGAGTCGTGCTATTAGCAGCCAAAACTAAAAACAAAAAAATTTCGATAATGCATCAGAACATTGAATTTTTATGGTAATTCCAAATATATAAAATTCATCAGGTTTAAAATTATCCGAGAAAAGCTAATAGCCTGAGAAAATTTGTCTAATTTAAAAGAAAAATAATACCCCAAAAAGGCTTTGCGATCTTGACATCAAATTCAGTTATCAGATAACTTCTTATGAAGAGTTTTCAACCCCCCTACCCATAAAATCCAAACTCTTTCAAGGATTTCTTAAGGATGGATGCACATATGTGTTTGTTTGTCTTTTTCCCCTCTTTATTCAGGGATGATCGTATCGAGCCCGTAACTCAAGAATGTTGCTAGAACAGAAAGCAACGGAACGGTAGGACAGCTGATTAGAATAGAAATTGGAAGTTCTAGTGCCCTTTTCAAGTACCAAAACAGACCGCGTTACACCCAAGTGCCTTTTTCTGCCTTTCTGAGGCATAAAAAAAAATATTGGCCCAAGAAGGGCCAAATTTTTGGGGTGAAATTTCATACAAATAAAACGAAATGAAAATATAGAAAAACGGGAATAATAAAAACAAATTTCACTTATAATAATAAAAGTCCAGATATTTCGGCTTCATGACCAGAAACTATCAACGGGAAAAAACCTAAGCTAAATTAAGCAAACTATATAAATAAAGGGAGTAAAAAAAAACGATAAAAACTAAAATCTTAAAAATGATAAACAGTATTATATTGGAAATTATTAAGAAGTGAGTTTTCTATCGTTTTTTGTTGTTGATAAAAGCTCCTGGACGTGAAGTCGAAATTTTCAGATTCTTATTGCTATTAGTGAAAGAAACTTTTTGTTATCTTCCACTGTCGTTTTTGAAATATTATACCCGTTTTTCTATTTTTTTTTATTTTCTTACTTCGTTTTTTTTTATTTCGTTATTTTTTTTTTGTTACTCCGTTTTATTTATAAATGAAAAGGCAGCGGGGTTCTACGAAATTATTCATTGTTAAATTTTATGAGACAGCTAATCGAATTGGAATAATCAAAAAGCTATATAATCCGCTTCACAGTTTCAGAAGCAATAAGGCCGCAACCCTACTGGAGAGATTTGAAGCCCCTATCAACAAAAATGTGGAATTTAGTATTTTTTTCAAAAGAAAGATCACGGAAGCGTGTTTATTTGAAGCTCTTAATAGGACTTCACCGTAAACACCAATTTTTTGCAACAAAATTATAGAAAATAGGACGAAAATACGTTTCTGCAGAAAATACGTGGTGTATTAGATCCTAAATATGCGTGCAGTCGGTACAAAACGATGAATGCAGAGAATTATTTTTAAATTCATTTAACTGATTTTGAATTCATTTGAGGCATCAAACACGATTCACAGGAGTATTACATTATTTTTAATATAATAAATTCATAAATATATATATATATATATATATATATATATATATATATATATATATATATATATATATATATATATATATATATATATATATATATATATATATATATATATATATATATATATATATATATATATATATATATATATATATATATATATATATATATATATATATATATATATATATATATATATATATATATATATATATATATATATATATATATATATATATTAAATTCTTTAATAAATATGGTTTAAAATTAGCTATTAAATATGGTTTATTTTAACCCGTTATAAGCCTGTTTTGCGTAAAAAATTTCAATACTACGCATATATTAGCAACAAAATCATGTGATTCAGCACCTGTTGGGATAAAGGATGCCAAAATCCTGTCAAACACAATTGATTTAGATTTTAGCATCAACATTTTCTAGAAAACTGAATAGTTAAGTTTCTACTCATCTATTACAACATTCCTAACACCGTCAATTCAAAAAGTTTCGGCACCTGTTGAACAAGATATGCCAAAATTCTGACAAATCCAACAAATATATTTTCGAACATATTTTAAATAAAAACTGACAGCTATATTAAAACTTTTGAAAGGAGGATCTATAATTGCCCCCCCCCCTACATTGTCCCCAGCCCATGATTTTAAAAATAACCGTATTTTGGTCTTACATTGAATAAGTAAAAAAAAAATGGGTACTTACGCATTAGCTGGTACCCACGCGAGAAGTCCAAGTTTGGTTAATGCTAATGAAATAAAACAAAATACGATGAAAATATAATAGTTTAGAAACAAATTTGGGCTATATATTTGCACATTGGGGGTGGAGGGCAAAGCATAGAATATATTAAATACGTAACCTAACCTAAACTAGGTACTTTTTCCCCCCTAAACCCGAAAAACCAATAGTTTAAATATTGAAAACGCAATGACCAACCACAGTTTGCAATCCAATTCTCTATTGACAGATACCTGTTTGACCAGTTTCCTTTAGCACAATATATCGCGTGTGTACCAGGTATGCATAGGTAACAAAAATTGCACCACCCCCCTCCAGGATTTTGACAGATATTTTTTTTTTTTACTTTCACTATAAACCAAGAGAAAGGTAGAGATAGAAAGGGCACGTTCTGCGGTTGAAGGGTGACATATTGCCAAAGATTGTCCTTTTCGGCCAACCGTCTAGGGCTAAACGAAAAGCAGGTCGTCCACGATTGGGTTCGGAGGATGTCATAAAGAAAGATTTAAGGGAAACAGGAACTTCCTGGGAGGTGTGAAGAGGGAGGTTTTGAATAAATTAGGATGGAGGAGGAGCATGTGTAGCTGTGTTGGCCTCAGGCGGCTTGGTACTGCGGCGGGTTGTTAGTAGTAGTAGTACTAAAATTGGGCCTTTTTATGGAGCCAGAACACCTGAATTCCCAAAAAAAACACCCTTCATTTAGAGAATATGTTTAGACTTGGATCTAAACTCCTGTGATGAGACGGTAGCTTTCTGATAAGACAGAGTATTAGGCTACATTCATATTTTCAACTGCACAGAGTGTGGGATTGCTAAACCTCGACCAAAATCCTAGCTCAATCATATCCTAAATTCAAACTTAATCAACTGAAGAAATTTCGGCACCTACCATGCAAGAAATGCCTGAATTCTGTCTAACCCTACACGTTTGTTCCCTCAGCCTGTGTCCTGAACCTAGACGTATTAATTTATAGTATATTGAAATTAATGCTGTCTATATAAATCATTCTAAATAATAAATAGGCCTATACATTCTAAATACGTATATAAATGGCACAAGGTATATGAATATAAAAATAAATAATATATGTATATTCAGCAATCTACATACATACTGTTAATGCACACAATTTCACCCATGAAATACAACGTTATGAAAATTCGAGGGGGTGACAACTTCTCTGCTGTGGTGCATACCGCAAAATAATGGGTAATGACTCTCCTTAAAAACGAGCTAAGACCTGATTTTTTACAGAGTAAGCATAAAGTAAAGCGTGGTCCCTCCATCCCTTCTATGGTATCCCTCCCGTGGTCCCTCCCATGGCCCTTCCACCCCGCTCAACAGCTTCTTCCATCCTTGATTGCAAGGATTTGCGGTCAGTACGATTGGAGGATAAACAACGAACCATTACTTCTAAATCTACCTTCTTTCCTACGGTAACATAAGAGTTCCGTGTGGGTTCCCATTGTAAGCCCCCTTCCCCCGGGCATAAGCAACACCTTGATTTTATTTCCTAGCCTATGAAAATAAGAGGATCTATTTATTCAGTCCCCTAAACGACGGTATATAAGCTGTTTCAGGAGCCCGGGTTGATTTACTTGTAGATTGTCGTTTATGAGGTAAAAAAAAATTCAAATGAATTTACTGAAAAAAATGTGTATTGTCAGTTTAATATACATATGATATTTATTTATTCCATAAATTATTCTTTGATATTTATTCCTAAAAATCTTAATTAATTTTTGTTTGCTTAAAGTTATAAGTGAAAACATTTAAAATATTTTTTTTCAGTAAAGTACAAATTATATTCTGGCTTTTAGAAAGCATAGGGTTTAGAATACTCAGATTAATTTATGCTCCTTTTGAGTTTGACGTATTTTAATTTCTGTTTGTTTTGGGTTTCATTTATATATTGATACTGATTTGCGGTAGTTTTATGCTTGGTAGATTATTTGATTCTATTTTTGTTCATTTTTGGTTTAATGGAGTTCTTTAATTTTTTTTTTTTTAACATATTTTGTGCAAAAAGTTTTTATGATTAATTTCTGTTCGTTTTATATTGACATAATCTTTTTCATTGAGAAAGACTGAGCCTCTTCTGAAGTTAAACAACCATCCCTTCTATAAAAACCTTGAATACCCCCTGGGCATAAATTACAACCCTTACCCCTAATCTCTGGGATTTGTTTCAACCCCAAAAGCTTTGTTATATGATATTTAGACTATTTTGAATAGAAAAGAAATCTCAAAATTTTTATTAGACGCAATGTGACGTATGACGTGTGTATAGGGGGGAGAGGGTAGCAGCCCTCTGATCACTTTGACTCTTTAAAAGAGCAGTAGAGCGTCTGATTACCAGTTCAATGAGCTCCCTTTGAAGTTTATATGAGCACTTTTTCTATAAAAAAAAAAACCTATATGTCCCCAGGGCACAGCTTACAACCCTTGCCCTGAGGGCTGGGGGATTTATTATCCTCAAAGACATAATTTCCAGACCCTTCTGATAGGCTTAACAAAATGGCTATATCAAAATTGTGATCGGAAGTGTTTGGGGAAATGATAGGTGACGAGGGAGACATTTACTCTCTGATCACTTTTGACTAATAAAAAAGGCACTAGTCCTCCCAATTTCCAATCAAATGAGCCCTTTTTGAAGCTTCTACGACAAAACTTTCTACAAAAACGTTATATGCCCAAGAGCATAACTTACGACCCTTCTCATGAGGGCTATGGGGGAAGGGTTGTCATCCTAAAAGAGATAATTTCCAGACCTTTCAACTACGTTGAACAAAATGGCCATACTAAAATGTTCATCGGAAATGTTTGGGGAAATGATTGGCGTTTAGGGGGGTGGCCGATTCTCCCTCTGATTACTTTCGACTATTAAAAAGGGTAATAGCCGTCTCAATTTCCAATCGAAAGAGCCCTTTTTGAAGTTTTTACGACAAAACTTTCTATATGACATTATATGCCCCCAGGGCATAATTTACAACCTTAGCCCTGAGGGCTGTTGGGGGTTTTCATATTCAAAAACATAATTTCCGGACCCTTCAACTACGTTCAACAAAATTGCTATATCAAAATTTTGGTCGGAAGTGTTTGGGGAAATGATGGGTATGGAGGGGGGGGGGCATTTGACCTCCGATCGCTTTTGACTATTAGTAAGGGCACTAGCCCTTTCAATTCCCAACTGAATGAGTCCGTTTTGAAGTTTCTATGACAATGCTGGCAAAGACCGAATTTCCAGAACTTTGACGAAATCAATAGGAGTTCCAAATAGGGATAGGTCCTTTTATTAGACAGTGAAACGAAAATATAAAACAAAGACTCTAAATATTTCAATGACACAGTCGGTCATCATCATCAGTAGAGTTACATAAATCTACTGACATAACTCTACTACATAACTCTACATTACAGTAACTCTACTGATGATGATGACCGACTGTGTCATCGAAATATTTAGTCTTTGTTTTATATTTTTGTTTCACTGTCTAATAAAAGGACCAACCTTATTTGGAACTCTTATTTATTTCGTCATAGAAAAGGCAGTGTGCTCATGGAGAAAAATAGTTCCAGAACTTTCAACTAGGTTGAACAAAATGTCTATCTCAAAATTTTGATTGGATGTGTTTGGGGAAATGGTAAGGTAGAGAGAGGCGTTAGTTGCCCTCAAATCACTTTAGACTAATAAATAGGGCACTAGCGCTTTCAATTTTCAATCGAATGAGCCCTTTTTGAAGTTTCTACTACAACGCTTTCTGTAAAACCTTATATACCCCCATGGCATAATTTACAACCCTTGCGCTGAGGGATTTGGGGGGAGTGTAATCCTTAAAGACATAATTTCCGGACTTTTCAACTACGTTGAACAAAATGGCTATCTAAAAATTTTTATTGGATGTTTTGGGAGAATTGGTGGGCGTGGGAGGGGTGTTAGTTTTCCTTCAATCCCTTTTCACTATTAAAAAGGGCAATAGCCCTTCGAAGTTTCTATTACAACGCTCTATAAAACCTTTTCGAAGTTTCTACGTAGAATACTTCGATACGAAGTGTCCTGGTATGAAAAAAAAAATATAATACATTGTGCCAACATCGTTCTTTACTTAGGCAGCGCGATTGCGCTGCCTGTGGTGACATAAGAGTTCCGTGTAGGTTCCCAGTGTAACCCACATTCCCCCGGGCATAAGCAACACCTTGATTTTATTTCTTAGCCTATGAAATTAAGAAGAGCTATTTATTCGGTCCCCTAAACGACAGTATATAAGCTGTTTCAGTAGCCCGAGTCGATCTACTCGTAGATTGCTGTTTATGAGGTAAGTTGCTCTAGTAAGTTTAGAAACCACCAAATTCTTTAGGTTTTAATACCACTACCCGGGTAAACCGTGAATGGACTAATAGGGTATCTAATCCTAGTTGTCCAACCACCTAAAGGCTGCTTTAACAAAAAAATATAAAAGAAATAGAGATTTCACCCTTGTTAATATTATTAATTGTTGTAATAAAGCCCTGTTCACCTAAAATGTACGCTTTTACCAGACAGCCTCCCTCCCAGCCCCCCAGTCCCCACGCACACCGAAAAACAACTCACCATCAAATTTATTAGACATACTGTACCCTATATAAACCAAAATCATTGAAGGATTTCCATTTAGTACTACTAGGACGGACAAACTGAGCCCATTCCAATGTAAGAGGGTTTTTTTACAACAGACAGCCTCCCAACCATGCAGCCTCCCTCCCCACCCCCAGTCCCCCCGCACACCCAAAAACAACTCTATATCAAATTTATTAGACATACTGTACCCTATATAAACCTAAATCATTGAAGGATTTCCATTAGTACTACTAGGACGAATAAACTGAGCCCATTCCAATGTAAGAGGGTTGTAAGAGGCTGTATAGAAAGATCAACTAGCCTCACCCTACAAGCGTTATGTAGCTTTTATTTTTGTGGACTGGTGTAAAAGGGAGGCTTTGAATAGATTGGCGTGGAGGAGGAGCGTGCGTAGCTGTGTTGGCCTCAGGCGGCTTGGTGTTGCGGTGAGTTGTTAGTAGTAGTAGTAGTAGTAAAAGATGTATGGAAATAAATTTCTAGGGTTTGTCAGAATTTTAGTTTTTCTTGTTTGACAGGTACCGAATACTTCTTAAATTAATGAAGCCAAATATAAACACATATATTATGAATAATGTACATACCGTGTATTGAAGATCATTTATCATTTATAAATGAGCAACATACATTTGTCATATGTCGATGGAGAGCATGTGTTTCCACGAGGTCTTTGCACTGGAGTCAATTCAAAAAAGAACTTTCTTTTTTTCACTAACAATAAAAAAATTCCGAATGTTTTGGCTTCACATCTCGAAGCCTTTATCAACGGAAATAAAAAAAAAACTAAACTAAAGAAAAGATATAGCCTAGAGTGCAAGTTTTTTTTCATAATAATGAGCTAATGTTTTTGCTTTTCTTAAATTTTTTCGTCTTATATTGTGGTATGGTTCTGTTTTTGTTCCCGTTGATAAAATCTTCCGGACATGAAACCAAAATATTCGGAACTTTATTGTTATTGATGAAAAAAAGAGGCTTCTGTTATTTTCCACTGCCTTATTCAAAATACTTAACCTTGTTTTATATGTGGTCTAAGTAATTATTTACGGAAATATAGGGGGGGGGGGGCAAAATGTATTTTTCAGATTCTTGAGCGGAATTTTTTTTTGTTTTCTTTTAATTATTTTTTACAACGAAAATTCGAAAAAAAGGCATTTTCTAATGAAGATAACGAGAAAGGGTGTTTTTCTAAGTGGTGTATTTTTTACGCCACTGGTTCCTTGCTCTTTTTCTACCATGCCACCGAGGTTTCCAAAGGGGTTCGAAGCAGTTGACAGGAATTAAACCGGTTGCTTAGGTCTGGGTATCTATAATGAATTGACTTCACCCTGTTAGATGCGTGGTGGCCATATGGCAGCTCACGTACTTCAATGGCGTTTCTACATTATTTGACACCTATTCCCGCAAAAAATCTATAATCCTGGCTGAATTACCAGTAGAATAGATACCCAAAGAAAACAGGAAACCCAATATAAGTGAAAATTTGATACTAGAACGTGGACGTGATTGGAATTCAAAATAAACTGCGCCATTGAGAGTGCATTGCCACTCAGATGAACTAGAATACCACTACTACTACTACTACTACTACTACTACTATTAACTACTAATTGCAGCACCAAGCCGCCTGAGACAAACATAGCTAAGCAACCTCCGTCCCAAACCTCTTTACACGCTCCCAAGAAGTTCGGATTTCCCTTGAATCCTTCCTTACGACCTTCTCCCACCCGGTTGTTCGAAAGGTTGATGGCGGTTGACCGAGAAGGACAATCTATGAACTCGAATAGATTTAAAATAGGCTAAAACTGAGCTTAGTAGAAGCGAAAGGGGAGTTATAACTGAATTTAAAAAAAATTCTTGTTATCTTTTGGCAAAATAAGTAATCAGTCTTAGATCACATGTAAATCTATATTTATAGTGAAAAATAAAAAAAATATAATGAACAAAAAAAGGACAAATATTTTTTATATTTATGATTAAGTATTTTTTATATCTTATATTTTTTTATTTGTTTCTATTTTTTATATTTGTTTATGTTTTTTATACATTGTAATAGAATATTTTTTATATTTTATATATGGAAGACAAAAATAAAATAAACAAAAAAAAGGAAAAGTATTTCTTATTTATAATTGGAAAATTAGCTTCCAATTCCAAAGAATTGGAAAAATGAATAATTCCAAAGAATTTTCAGGGTAATTTAAGATGGCGTTCTTGTTATTATTTTATTGAAAACGATCTTGTGTATCGTCTGTCTCCCATAATCTTTGCTGTCGGTGGAGCATTGATTGACCACCGTACAGTAGTAAATCTAACTAGGATGTTCTGTTGTGGACCAGTAGTGTAATCTAGGGTTATGTATTCTGTGGCGGACTGTAGTAATCTAGGGTTCAATCCCTACTGTCACAGAGAGGGTGCATGGATCTTTGTAGTCAAGAAACGATGAACTAAAGGTTTTTTTTCAAAATCGATGAACCAGTAGTGTAATCTAGGGTTATGTGTTCTGTGGCGGACTTTGGTAATCTAGGGTTCAATCCCTGCTGTCACAGAGAGGGTGCAAGGATCTTTGTAGTCAAGAAACGATGAACTAAAGGTTTTTTTTCAAAATCGATGAACCAGTAGTGTAATCTAGGATTATGTGTTCTGTGGCGGACTATGGTAATCTAGGGTTCAATCCCTGCTGTCACAGAGAGGATGCAAGGATCTTTGTAGTCAAGAAACGATGAACTAAAGGTTTTTTTTTTCAAAATCGATGAACCAGTAGTGTAATCTAGGGTTATGTGTTCTGTGGCGGACTATGGTAATCTAGGGTTCAATCCCTGCTGTCACAGAGAGGGTGCAAGGATCTTTGTAGTCAAGAAACGATGAACTAAAGGTTTTTTTTAAAAATCGATGAACCAGTAGTGTAATCTAGGGTTATGTGTTCTGTGGCGGACTATGGTAATCTAGGGTTCAATCCCTGCTGTCACAGAGAGGGTGCAAGGATCTTTGTAGTCAAGAAACGATGAACTAAAGGTTTTTTTTTCAAAATCGATGAACCAGTAGTGTAATCTAGGGTTATGTGTTCTGTGGCGGACTGTGGTAATCTAGGGTTTGATCGCTGCTGTCACAGAGACGATGCAAGGATCTTTGTAGTCAAGAAACGATGAACTAAAGGGTTTTTTTTTCAAAATCGATGAACCAGTAGTGTAATCTAGGGTTATGTGTTCTGTAAAAACAAAGCGAATATTTCGAGAGGACAAACGCCTCTCTTCTTCAGCGCGAAACAAAATGATGTATCACGAAAATCTAAAAAATTAAAAGACCTAAAACCAACTCCCTAACAACAATAAAATCGAGTCATTTGACAATATCCACTACTTTGCACGAAATCCAAAAAAACATCTACTGCCGTTGACAGATTTTAGAGGACAACTGACAAAGTGAAGGAAACCAATTCATTCCCTCAGAAAAAAAAAAAGAACCAGCAATTAGATAAGTTGGAGAACTATGTAATATGATTTCGGATTTTAATTAATGCATTTCTTGCAGACACCCTTTGAGACCTAAGGGGTTGTTCACGTGTTTGATTAGATGACTGAGAAAGTGGTTCAAGGTTTATTTCAGGGATTACTAAAGTATCGGCCTCTCTTTTGAGAAAACCGAAATATGAGTCGTTTATTCTTAAATCACCAGAATATCTGTTCAAAGTTAAAACTAAAGGTTGTTATTAATAAATTTAAACAGAGTCTCTGTAAGGCTGGACAATAATCTTTTCATGCAAAATTAGGCTAGCTTGATTAAGACAAATAGCATGGTCTTGTTTTTCAAAAATGTGCTCTGTAAGGGCAGAATCCAAAGTTTCTGTTGTTTTTCACTTTTTAAGTGTATTATTAATTGAACTAGAGTGCTGAGTTAATCTATCAGTTAGTCGCTGATTAGTTCTTCCCATATACCGAAGACCACACGAACAAGGAATTCTGTAGACACCGGAGTTTTCACCTATCGGGATAGGGTTCGTGTGGTCTTTGGTATATTGGAAGAACTAATCAGCAACTAACTGATAGATTAACTCAGCACTCTAGTTCAATTAATAATACACTTAAAAAGCGGAAAAAAACAGAAAATTTTGACTCTGCCCTTGCAGAGCACATTTTTGAAAAACCAGACCATACAATTTTGTTTAATCAAGCTAGTCTTATTTCGCATGACAAAGGTATTGTCCAGCACTACAGAGAACCTGTTGAAATTTATGAATACCAACATTTAGATCTAGCTTTAAACAGAGATTCCGTTGGTTTAAGAATAAACGAGTCATATTTTGGTTTTCGCAAAAGAGAAGCCGATACTTTACTAATCCCTGAAACAAACGTTGAGCCACTTTCTCAATCATCGAATTAAACACGGAAACAACTGTTGAGTTTTCAAAGGATGTATGCCAGACATGCATTAAGTGAAACACTAAATCAAACTAAATAATTCTCCAACTGATCTAATTCCTGGTTCTGTTTGTTTTTCCGAGGGAATGAATTGGTTTCCTTCTCTTTGTCAGTTGTTCGCTAGTATCCGTCGACGGCAGTTCATGTTTTTTTTGATTTTGTGCAAATCGTGGATATTGGCGAATGACTCGCTTTTATTGTGTTAGGTAGTTGGTTTTAGGTCTTTTAATTTTTTAGCTTGTCGTGATACATCGTTTCGTTTCGCGCTGAAGAAGAGAAGCATTTTGACTCTCGAAAAATTCACTTTGTTTTTTCAGTATCTTCATTTGGCCTATAAAACACCAGTTTTTGCTCGTTTTTCTTTCTTTATGTGATGTCAGGCCAATGTGGTTTAAGAAATTATCTATGTGTTCTGTGGCGGACTATGGTAATCTAGGGTTCAATCCCTGCTGTCACAGAGAGGGTGCAAGGATCTTTGTAGTCAAGAAACGATGAACTAAAGGTTTTTTTCAAAATCGATGAACCAGTAGTGTAATCTAGGGTTATGTGTTCTGTGGCGGACTATGGTAATCTAGGGTTCGATCGCTGCTGTCACAGAGACGATGCAAGGATCTTTGTAGTCAAGAAACGATGAACTAACTAAACAAATTGAAATTTAAAATGTTTACAAAATAATACGTACCGGATAGGGGTTATATCTATATGTTCTGACGTTTCTCGGCGTTTCAAAGGCACTGACACAGGATTTCTTTGGGTTTTGAGAATTCCATCCATCAACGGGTCTCACGGTCCTTTGTACTTCTGAAATCTTCAAAACTTTTGGGGTATAATACTGCAAATATAAAATATAAAACGAAAACCGAAAAAAGCCAGCTTTTTTTATACTATTAAATCTGAACGCGAAAAAATTAAAAAATAAAAAGTGTACGCGATTATTTCAAAATGATTGCAAATATAATAGTAGTTGTATAAACGGGACAATACAAAAAAGATTTATTAATAAAAACAAAAAAAAAAACAAAAAAAAAACAGGGAAATACAAAAAAAACGAAAATCTACAGATAGACATGACTTCAAAAGTGGTTTGTCTGTCGTACTTGCCCAAAACACCAACTTTGATATTGTCATCTTCATCTTTCTATTACTCTGATCCGGATATTTATAATATTAGTTTGTACGTTTCTTATGTTATTTAATTAATTTAATAATAATAAAAAATAAAATATAACTATATTATTTTAATTAATTATATTTACTATTTATTAACTTACAAATGTATGTATTTATTCTATAATATTGAATCAGAATGTGAAAAGCTTTCAAACAAAGGGGTTACAAGAGGTGATAGACAAAGTCACACAAAAGAAATTGATCATGAGGCAATAAAAGGTAAAAGAGACGGCACTAGACCCATAAAGTCCAAACTGGCGGTGCCTATCTCCGTTTCAAGACCCTTCAGCCAGGAAGTACAATGGGGGGGGGGGGCAGCCATCCTATGCTTTAGTACAGCCTTCCTGCTTACCTTTCCCAGATTTCTCCAGGGACCCATTTAGAGATGGGTCGACTTTGGCTTAGGTTACAGAGTCATGTCACTGACCCCCGTCCCAAACCAAATAACCAGCCACGCCAGGAATCGACGGGGGGCATAAAATAAAGATCGGAAATCATTTTGCCTGAATATTATTTTATAGAATTTATTTTTATTAGGATCAAGGCCGTGTCCAGGGGGAGGGTACCGGGTTTAAGCCCCTTTTTCATAGTCGTAAAAGTACTAGTATTAATTGCCTTGTTTTAAATGGAGAAAATGTTACAGAGTCCAATGAAATTTTAAATGCTTTTGGAGATCATTTCAGTAATATTGGTTCAAGACTTGCATCGACTATAGACTTGCAACTGAATTCCCCTTCTGTTCCAGTTAATGAGCAACATGCAGAAAATTCGTTTTCTTTTTCTGAGATTAACCCTCATGAGATTGAAAAAGTTATTCTGAAGCTTAAACGGAGTTTTTCTAAGGACGAATATGGATTTTCGGCTCAAACCGTAAAGCAAATAGCGTCAAGCATTTCACCCTTGTTGGCACATATTTTTAATCTATCACTTATGCATGGGATTTTTCCTGAGCTTTGAAAAAAAGCAAATGTTATAGCATTATCTAAAGCTGGGAGTCCAACTGACCTTTCAGATTATAGAGGCATTTCTCTACTTTCAATTTCAGCAAAATTTTGGAAAAACTTGCAAATTGTCAATTACAAAAATATTTATTTAATAGTAAGATTTTACACACGTCTCAATATGGTTTTATAAAAGGAAAGTAAACTGAACTGGCGATTCACGAGCTTTTACTAATTTAATGATTTACTAGATGATGATCAAAACGCGTTGGCGATTTTTCTTGATGTCGCCAAGGCGTTTGACACCGTAAATCATTCGTTGCTTCTTTGTAAACTCAAGTCTTATAGGTTTTCAACACAAGCTGTTAAATTTTTTGCATCTTACCTTTCTGGGAGACGACTAGATTGTATTGATACATCTCGTGATCTCCGTTCTAAAACTTTTCCGATTAATTACGGAGTGCCTCAGGGCTCTGTCCTTGGGCCTATTCTATTTCTTCTTTTTATAAATGATTTGCCAGAAGTTTTGCCGCTTTGTAAAATTATAATGTTTGCTGATGATGCAGTAATTTTTGCTTCTCACCGGGACCTATCAGTTCTTTTTCATAACCTCAAAAGTATGTTACTAACTGTATCTGATTGGTATTCAAGGAATTTACTAGCTCTTAATGAAAAGAAAATGCCAATATATGTTATTTTCGCGAACTGGATCAGTAGTGTCAGATAGCTTCTCTCTTTTCCTGAATGGTCTTAAATTAAAACGGGTAGATCAGTTCAAATATCTTGAGATTATTTTAGATGAAAATTAGCCGTTTCATAAATATGTAAAAACACTGTCGTTAAAAACTTCCCGAAATATTGGCATGCTAACTCACCTTCGTCATTTCTTTCCTAAAGCTATTCTAAAATCTATTTATTATTCTTTCGGCCACCCATACTTTTTCTATTGCATTTCGGTTTGGGCATCTACCTTTTCGTCTGTTTTCAAATCTCTCCAAATACTTCAGAATAAAGCAATGAGGATTCTTTTTAATGTTGATTGCAGATCTTCAGTTAAGACACCTATATGGGACTTCAGGAAATTTTTTCTTTGGACCAACTTCATTTAATTTCTATCTCTAGTTTTTGTTTACGATTATCAATATAGTAACCTCCAGCCTGTACCTCTCTCCGGCAACCTGTAAATTTCTCCGGCATTTTTCCAACTAATTCTCAATTTCACAATTATCCTACTACGCATCGTTCAGACTTTTCGTACGAAATTCACCCGACATCGAGAGCAGGATTCAGCATCTGTCATACTGGGCCAAAAATCTGGAACTCAATTCCAGCATCAGTCCGAGAATGCAGCAACAAGCGACATTTTCTAAGACCGGTGAAGAAATATCTTATGACATGCTAAGCATTTTGTTCATTAGGGTTTTCTTTTTCGTTGTTGTAAAATTTAGTTAGAAAATGGCTGTGTATTTTCGTTGCCAATATTTTCAGCGCTAAAGTATGCCACCAGGCATGTGCGCTGTTTTGTGACATTTATTTATGAATGTGTTATAAATAAAAATACTCTACTCTACTCTATTCCCGCCCTAAAATTTTGTTTGACTCATAAAAACATAACAAAAAATGCATAGAAAAAAATTTTTGATGCGTTTTAAGATTTTTTTTTTGTAAACCCCCCACCGCGAAAAAAAAATCTCGAACAAAAATCGTGAATACGCTCTTGATTAAGGTATACAGGATTATTTCAAAATCATTTCAAATACAATAACCGTTACAATAAAAACGGGACAATGTGAAGTAGAGGTGTGAAATTTCCGAAGATCTGGAAGATGCAGCTAGACGGCACAATAGTAAAATGTTGTACTGGCATGTTAATAAACTGAGAGGGAGTTGTCAATCCGGACTTGTCCCAATTAGTTATTAGTGATAAGGAAAAAATTAAAGAGAGACGGGCAGAACATTTTGAGAATTTGCTAAACTGAGATAGAGTTGCAGGAAAGGATATTGAGGAAAATGAAAAAGTTTGTGATACCTTGGATGTGAGGGAAGATTTTTTTGTGAGGAATAATTAGCAACAGTACTAAACGGATTAAAAAATAATAAGGCTCCAGGTGCTGATAGTGTGGTAAATGAGTTTCTTAAATTTGGTGGCTCTGAGGTTAGAAATAAGCTACTAAAGATTATGAATATGATTTTTGAAAAAGGGGAAGTACCTAACGATTTTAGGAAAACCTTCATTAAATCACTGTATAATAAAGGTGATAAAAGTGAGTGTGACTATCTACAGAGACAATAGCATTGTCTCTGTAGATAGCAAATTACTTAGTGATATGATACTTTTTAGACTGAGAGATGCTATAGACAAAGTTATAATAGAAGAACAGTGCGGTTTTAGAAAGGGTAGAAGAGGTTTCGATCAAATGTTAACTCTTAGGTTAATAATTGAGAAGTGCCTGAGTTATTAAACGCCTTTGGTCCTCAGTTTTATAGATTATGAGCAAGCGTTCGATTCTGTTGATAGAAGAGCTTTAGTAAAGGTTTTATCCTTGTATGGTATAACAGACAAATACATTACAGTGATTAGTACTGTGGACGAGAATAACACTGCTGCGGTTAAGGTAGGAAATGAGGTTAGCAGCTGGTTTTGTGTTAAATCAGGATTTAGATATGATTGGGTTCTATTCCCTTTATATGGAACATTTTGATTCACTTTGTCTTAAGGAGCACAGGAAAGGCAATGGGAGAACACGGAATCAAATGGAGAAGGAAAAACTTTCCTGGACTTAGATTATACTGATGATTTAAGCTTTCTGGATGAAATTGTTAGAAAAATGAATGAATTTATAGAGGTTTTGCGAATTCAGGGTGCTAGAATAGGTTTTGAAAATTAACGTTAAGAAGACCAAGTCGCTAAGGCTAGGAATAAATGACGATGAAAAGGTGACGTTGGGTAACAAAAAAATTGATCAGGTCGACAGCTTCACTCACCTTTGCTGTATTACTAGTAAGACGGTGGGAGCAGTAATACGTTAAAAGTAGAATAGCCAAGGCTCAGGGTGTTTAATCAAAGTTGAAAAAAATTTGGAAGAATAGGGAGATAAGTCTGCAAACCAAATTAAAATATTGGAAGCTACAGTGATGGAAGTTGTCAAATATGGTTCTAAAGCATGGGCGCTCCGAAAGGCTGATGAAGATTTGCTAGATATTTTCCAGAAAAATTGCCTACGGATTGTTCTGGGTTTCCGGCTGACTGACCGTATTTCAAACAGTAGGCTGTACAAAAAATGTGATTCAGTCCCGCTTTCTAGGGCTATAATGAAAGAAAGGTTGATATGGTTAGGGCACGTTCTGTGGATGAAGAATGACTGATTGCTGAAGATTGTACTTTTTGGCCAATCGTCAATGGCTAAACAGAAAGCAGCTCGTCCGCCGTTTGGGTGGGAGTATGCCATAAAGAAAGATTTAAGGGAAACGAGAAATTCCTGGGAGACTTTAAAGAGGGAGGTTTTGAATAGATTGGGATGGAGGAGGAGCGTGCGTAGCTGTGTTGGCCTCAGGCGGCTTGGTGCTGTTAGTAATTATTAGTAGTAGTAGCAGTAGTAGTAATAATACAACTCCGAAAAAACTAGAAAAAAGGACAATACAAAAAAGATAACTTACAGGTGACTCTGTCTTCACAGGCGGTGTGTCTGTCGCGCTTGCACGCAATACCACCTTTGATACTATCGTCTTCATCTTTATATTCGTCTGATCCATATATTTTCTAACGATTTTCAGTTCAACACTCGAGTGCTCTAGCATTAGCCGTGGAAGAGATTTGAGTATCTCACCAATAATTTTGCTAGGAACATTAATTTCTATTGGAGCTTCTGGTAATTCTTTTGACATCAGGACTTCGTGTTTCTCGTTATAAACTGTAATGACGGAGGAATATGGAGTTTTCCCTTGAATGATTGTAACTTCCAATTCTTTAGCAGCCAGTGGAGTTTTAGGTTGAACTCTTTCTTTGGCCTTTTCAGCCTAAAGTAAACAATTAGTTAATATATACTAATACATTTTAATTAATAAAAATTAATTCATAACAATTTAATTAATTGAATCTACACACAAATTAATTTTTTAATTCATAATTAATGAGTTAATTTTAATAGTAAAAATTAAGTAAGTCAATACATGATTAATATACTTAATTAGCCAATATACGCAATGATTCAAGTTTTCTTTGGGGAAAAAGAAAGTATCAGTTTTTCAAAGAAAAGTAAAGATCAATTTTTTAACTTCTTTCTTTTTTTTTCTTAAATAAATTTTTGTTTTAATTTTATCAAAGAGCAAATTTGAATTTAAACAAAGATATTAAAAGTACAATAGCCAAAGCCCAGGGTGATTTTATTTACAGTTTTAAAAAGTTTGGAAAAATAGGAAGATAAGTTTGCGAACCAAGATTAGAATATTAGAAAACAACAGTGATGACAGCGATCAAGTATGGTTTTGAAAAGTGGGCGCTTCGAAGGACGGAGGAGGATTTGTTTGATGTTTTCCAGGGTAAATTTCTACGGACAGTTTTGGGTGCCCATTTGACTGACCGTATTTCAAACAATAAGCTGTACGAAAAAAAGTGGTTCTATCCTGCTTTCTAGGGCTATAATAAAAAAAAGTTTGAGATGGTTAGGGCACGGGGTTTGAAGTGAGAAGAGGTCGTAATGAAGGATTCAAAGGAAATTGGAACTTCTAAGGAGGGAGTGAAAAAGGGAAGCTTAGAACGGATCCGAAGGCAGAAGGAGTGTGAGGGCAACTTGGGGCTGCAGTGAATTGTTATCAGTAGTAATAACATACAAAGGTAATTAGTTAGTTCGTGCTAACGAATTGTTGGTAAGGAGCGAATCGGTCCAATATAGCAAAGCTCTAAAAAATGGAGTTTTGATAAAAATTGATTCGACAAAAGAACTGGGTTTATCCTGAACCAAACATGTAAAATTCATTAAGTTTAATAATATCCATCAAGGGCTGTGAGCCTAAAAATATTTACCTGATTTTCAAAAAAGGGGGAAATGCCCCCAAAATTCCAGCGATCTTAATGAAAATCACACCAACAGATTCAGCATATCTAAAAACCCTGCTGTAGAGATTTCAATTTTTTATATTTTGCCAGAAGAAAGATGACCGATGTGTGTTTATTTGTTTTTTTTTGCTTTTTCCCAAGGGGTGATCGTATCGACCCGGTGGTCCTAGAATATCGCCGGAGGGCTCATTCGAACGGAAATTAAAAGTTCTAGTGCCCTTTTTAAGTAGCCAGAAATATGAAGCGCAACTAGGCCCTCTCCCACGCTCATTTTTTTCCCAAAGTCACCCGATTAAAATTTTGAGATAGCCATTTTGTTCGGTATGGTCGAAAAATACAATAACTATGTCTTTGAGGATAACTAAATCGCCCACAGAAAGATCATGGATACGTGTTTATTTAAATTTTTTTTAGCAGGGGCGATCATATCGAACCAATGGTCGGAGGAAATCGGGAGAGGACTCAATAAAACGGAAATAAAAAAAAAATGAGTGCCCTTTTTATGTGACCGAAAGATTGGACGGCAACTTAACCCCCTGGCATGCCCATTTTTCCCCATTGACACACGATCAAAATTTTGAGATAGCCATTCGATTCAGCAGTTGATTTGGCTGTCAAATAAGCCTTACTCTCGGTTTCTTGAATATAAATAAATATTTGAAGCATAAAACGGAAATACACTACCGAAAATAGGTGTGGCATTGTCGCGCTCAACCTCTCCTCCTACTTTCTGTAAATTTAAATTTTCTTAAACTTCTCACTCAAACTTCATTTATTAATTTTTAACTGTTGACGTTAAATGACCTCGGATCAATCCTTAAACCATCCATGAATGACCAGAAGTAAAAGAAAAGGGTAAAGAATATGGCACTGGACTTTACAATCCCTAACGGAAGTGCAATGGGGGGTTGGGGGACAACCATCCTGTGCTTTCGCACAACCTTCCTGTTTACCTTCCCCAGATTTCTCCAGGTACCCATTTAGAGGTGGGTCGACTCTTCTGGCTGAGCTTACAGAGTCACACCACTGACCCTTGTCCCAAACCAAATAATTGGATACACTAGGATTCGAACCCTTGCCCTCTCGCAGGAGAGACTTACCAAAATTTTCGGTCAACTTACCAGAGGCAAGTTGAAAGAAATGCAAAATAAATGTATGAACGAAACTGATAAAAGAGAGCCCACCAACTATAGATAATAAAGATCATTGTATACCTACATCTAGATATAATACATCCAATTTTCTGCTAATTTCTCTATATGGCTAATTTTTCGTATTTTCTAGTATTTTCCTTATTTTGATTTAAATAAATATTATTCAATGTTGATTCGGTGTCATGTAGGACTGTAGACGGTGTAATTTTTGTTGCCTTATAAGCGATTTAGCTGTTTCATCTCCATGTGTCTTCCAGTGGCCATAGGATGGCTCCCCCAGACTATTCCTAGTCTATACTGTGTGAGGGGATACGGCTAATCAGAACCGTATCCAGGGGGTTACCCGGTTTCAACTCCTCTTCCCACATTTTTTGTTGTGTTTTGTAACAAACAAATTAGGTACCCCCCTCCCGCCGGAACCCAAATCCTGAATATGGTCCTAGAGCCAATGATAACCTTCCAGTGGTTAGGGTAATGATGGAAAATTTTCAGTGTTATCAGGGCAAAAGACAGCAAAGACTGGGCAAAAGATGGTGTCTTGCCCTCCAATCCGTATCGTCACTTAAAAAGGGAATGAACTAAAAATTTGTATTTGCGCGAGCCCTCTCCCGACTTTCTAGAATCGTCTGTTCTATATGATGAATTCAAAAAATCAAAAAGGCAAGATACATCACTTGTTTAGCACTTAAAACTTGGCATTGAGGGGCCTGCCACTGGAACGATAAGGACATGTCATATTTGGAAAACTAAGTGCCTTCACATGATTTTTTTTTTCACTTTATCTTAAAACGGGAGGGTGCAGGAAGGCCATGTGCACGATACAGACTCAGGTTCGCCCAGGGGCGGATCCAGGATTTTTTTTAGGGGGGGGGGGCAAAATAGGTTCATCCACAAAAAAAATTAGGGGGGGGGGTGCAAAATAGGTTGATCCGATAAACTTGCGGGTAAATATATACCAAATCATATTATTGAGTAAGGAATAAAGTGAATACACCATTCGATGCCTTTTTTTATGCTGATTACGAATATAATAATCATTTCTTTCATAAATGGATTTAAGCCCCCCCCCCCTATATATGCCAATTCCGGGTATATATTTCTACATTAGGGGGGTGGGGGCAAATTTTGTTTCTGATGTAAATGGGAGGTAAGTTTGAACTTTACCCCCACCCCCCTAATGTAGAAATATATACCCTGAATTTGCAGATATATAGGGAGGGGGGCTGAAATTCATTTCCGATAGAAATGATATATTCGTAATCAGCATAAAAAAAGGCATCGAATGGTGTATTCACTTTATTCCTAACTCAATAATATGATTTGGTATATATTTACCAACTTGCGTTATGAGCAAGTTTAATTAAAGCAAATTTGAGTTACTTAAGTAAATTACACTGCTTTAGCCTATTCTAGGGGGGAGCGCGCCCCCTCGCCCCCTGGATCCGCCAATAGGTTCGCCCCGGTTATAACCAACTTGAAAGTTTAAACTTTTACTTGAAAAATCGGGTTATTCCATTGACAACTGAATTAGAACATATATTCTTCGTTTTCATTAAATAGTACCAGGGTGGGTGAAATATTAAGATTGTGATGTTCGCTTATTGTCATAATTTGTTTAATTAATTATAATTCATTTAGTTATTGAGAATATATTTAATTAAATTCGAGAACTAAGTTAGTCAACATGACTTTAATCAACAAACATCACAATGATCTGATTTTAATAATGATAATGTCGTGACTTTAACAATTAAACAAAGTGACTTTAGTAAATTCAGTTTCTAGGGTAAAAATGGAAATGTGCTCTTTCCCGAAGAGACTAAGTACCGTTATAATTATTTAATTTGAAATATAATATTTATATATTATAAATAAAAAGACAAAGCAATGCGGGCGGACAGACTGGGTAGCTTTGGGCTGTAAACTACTCTTCTAAGTCATATCACCAACCTCGGTCTTCCCATTGGTTCTTCAATAATGCACACCCGACATTTATCAATTGCTCACATTGAACGCAGAGTTGGGTTATCATATGCTTCTTTTGTAACGAATAAGTTACGTTTCAACCGCCTTTTCTCTCGAAACTTGTCAACTCCGTCACTCTACCACATTATCTATACATACGCCGTTTTGGAAAATGCTCACAAAATTTTACAAGTTAAAAATTCGTTCCGTTTTCTTCCGATTTGTAAAATATCTTTTACGTTTTCCCCCTTGGATCCGCAACTCTTATCTAGTTAGAAAATTCAGCATTGTTGACCCTATTATAGCTGTGGAAAAGCAAAATCGTGCTTATAATTCCCAGTTTGACGAGGTTGAACCATCCTTGGTTGTCAGTACTGGCCCAGTAGTTAAGTAATTTGGTAGTATTTAAGGTAGTGATTTGTTGTGTTTTTTTAATTGTTTGTTTTCGCACTTAGTGTGTATTTCTTCTTTCTTTTTCGTTTATTGTTCCGTCTTTTCTTTGCATGACGGCTTTTCCAATAGATATTAATAATAAATAGATATGTTGAGGTAAAATATAAATACATTATCATAATATTTACCGATGGCTTTTCACGCACCTGCGGTTCCTCAGTAGCCAGGGGATACGTACAATCTGCATCAATGAAAGAAGACTGGCAATACTTTGGGCTCTGATCTGTAGCTGCAGTAGATATATCAAGTGAAGCCATATATCTATTCTGGGTAGCTTGGCTTAAGTCCATAATTTCTGGAGTACAAACCGGGGCCTTGAATAGAAAGTTTATGGTATTTTTGCAAAAAGCTATACAAGATATGACAATTATGAAGTAAAGGCTAAAATTCTATTGATTAGATAAGAGCATTTTTGTTCAAACACAAATATATATATATATATATATATATATATATATATATATATATATATATATATATATATATATATATATATATATATATATATATATATATATATATATATATAAATGATGATGACAAACAGTTTCCTTTCTTATATTGGACGATAAAATTTCATAAAAATCCACCAAAACCACGGTTTATTGCTGGGGCAGCAAGGTGTCCAACCAGAATTGAGGCTACTGATCTATCTTTAAGTTTAGGAGAAATTAAAAATAAATTTAAAGCATATTGATCTGGAATTAAAAAATTTTCTAGCATTAACCCATATTGGAGTGTTAATAACTCGTCACAAATGATAGATTCTTTGGTGAATGTTTCAGCTAAAAGAGTCGAGTAATTTTATTTTAATAATTTTTATACAAATTTTTAACTAAATTTATTATTCGAAAAAATGAAAACAGTGATAAATAAATCTTTTCTTTTGTCTAATATCGGATTTTTGAAAATTGATACTTTTAATAAAAAAGACCGATGGACGAATTTCTTTAGAAGCACTATTAATTCAAGATGTTATAGCTTGGATATGGTATGCGATTTATTGGAATTTGTTCTATTTAATACATTTATAAGATTTAGTGGGAATTTATATAAACAAATTGTATGTATTCCTATGGGTGGGAATGCAAGTCCATTCATAGCAGACCTGTTTTTAAGTCAATTAGAATATGAATATATGATAAATAAAAATAGCCCAAGCAACGTAAAATATAACCTTTCAAATAATAACAGATATCTGGACGATCTCTTGGTAATAAATTGTTCAGAGTTTATTGAGATTTCAAAAAATATTTATCCACAAGAGTTAAGTCTTGAGCCTAGCTATGGGATGGGACACTCCGACCATTTCTTAGATTTAAATATTAATATTTCAAATAATAATAAATTAGTTTTTAAATTATATAATAAAACGGATGATTTTAATTTTAAAGTAATTAATTTTCCATATCTTGAAAGTAATATACATTCAAATATTACTTATTCGGCTTATTATTCCCAATTATTTAGGTATGCAAAAATATGCAGTAATTACGCAGATTTTAAAAATAGATGTAAAAAGCTGAGCGAAAAACTGATCTTAAGAGGTTTTTCTGCCAAAAAAAATAGTTGGCAATTCAAAAAATTTAGTTTCATGTATCATGAACTCTTAAGTAAATATACAAAAAATTATAAAGAAATACTGAATGATATTTCAATATAATTTCTCGCAGGTTGAGTTTCTAGGGGTTTCAAACAAAATTGAGGATCTTTAAATTGGTAATTGGTTCCAGATACCAATAAAAGATACATCTGGAAGTGTCTTCGTTTGTTCCGTTATGGTCTCTCAGTGACCTCTGGGATTTGATTGTGGGAGCATTGAAACACTTTTTGTATGTAATTTTTATTAGCTTGACTAGTATGCAGGTATTTCACAGGTTTGACCTGACATAGGGTTACCATATAGATCTTATGGTAGAGGCGCCACCGTGCTGGGTAAGGAATGTAAAGCCTCGAAACCCGTTAAGGCCGGTGGTATTCTTCTGATGAGCCCTAAATGGAAGGTTTTACTTGGAAATATTTTGCTAGATTTAAGGTGCTTTTGCTGGTAATTTTACATCGACTTACATTTATTGATGACAACTTTGCATGGATTTGGACTTTTCTATTTGGTTGATGGTTTGGGTATACTGTTTGGTCCTAGGTAGTTGGATGGATGTGTAAGGTGAGAGCCTCGTTCAAGTGCACATTTGTCTCAATTGCTGGATTAGGACTACAGTTTTTTTTTTTTTTTTTTTTTTTTTTTTTTTTTTTTTTTTTTTTTGCCAAGTAACTACCTTTTAAACATAATAGGAAGCCAGGTTGGATCTAGTGCTGGTGGAGGAATCATAAAAATTCCTCCCCGACGGACCTTAACCCTGGTCCAGGTTTTACCTGAAATTGATGATTATTTGGCGAATTTATCACTTACTTTAAAAGCGTTTCATAGGCAAATGTTCTATTTAGGGCAGTTTTTTTTTTTTTTGTTGTTTGGTTTTTTAATTTTAGTTTTTTTTTGTATGATTAGTTAGAGTAACCTTATTACTTGTGCACTTTTGGCTTGGCTTTTGGAAATGTTTTGGATTTTTCTATTGTTTGTCGTTTTGGCTGTATTTGATTTCGTATTTTATATTGAATAATATTGGTAAAGATTATATTCAAAGGGGTCTGCCGAATATTAGTAAGTGTAATGGTCGTTGTTTTCTTTGTCAAGATCACTTAATACCTCGAAATTATGTTAAAAGCACATTATATAATAAAAAGTTTAAATTTTTATTAAATGGACAGGTAAATTTTAAAACAGATAATATTATATATTTAATAGAATGTAAAAATTGTCGATTACAGTATGTGGCGGAAACAATTAACAATATATATAAGAGATTTTCGGGACATAAACCTACAATTACCAAGAAAAAAACTAATAATTATCTAGTTCAACATTGTAATAATGTTACTTGCTCGGTATCTAATCTAACTATTACAATTTTAGAAAATCTTGACCTAGAAAACTTTACTAAAGAGGAAAAAAATAATAAATTACGCAGACAAGAAGAGTATTGGATACAGGGTCAGGCTACTGCGCATCCTTTTGGGCTAAATGATCGAGCTGCGAAAGACAGAGACAGGTCAAATGTAGTGTCTAATTTTATAAATGGGTTAACTGACCACCATTCTTTTAATTGCCCCACTAAACGTAAAATCCGATCAAGAGGATATAGGAAAAATAATAAAAAGAATTATTTAGATTTAAATGCATTTTTAATCGATTTAGGTTACATATTTGAGAATAATGGAATGACTAGTTTAATACAATCTTTAAATAAGTTATCAAAGAATAATTTAATAAAAGTTTTCTTGATTGCAAAAAATAGTGCAACATGTAACTAAAAAAAAAATTTAATTTATTATGCATTTTGTATTTTAGCTAAATAAAAATTTATATTAAAATATATTACATATGAAAAAATTTTAAACAAGGATAATAGATTATATTTGTATATTAATTTTTTTTCTAAACAAATAGAAGGTATTAATTTTTCAACAATCTTAAACCAGCGGAAAGTAAAGAATGCCCTTCCAGTTTATTTGGTATATAATGGTAGTCAAATTTTAAAATAGAAATTTTCATAAAAAATTGGTCAAATGATTTTTAACTATAATTAAATACTTAAAAAACTGGACAGGGGGTGTAATTGGAAACCGGTTTGTAATTGTGAGCAATTTTTACCGTATGTGGATCAAACTTATAAGCATATTGTAACGGGGGATTTGTCCATTATAAAGCATCGTGATCTTCAAAAGATAATGAAAATGGGGGCTAAGTTCCGTCTTTCTTACCACATAATGCCAGCAGATATTCTTAGGGGATTAAAGAATGATTTAAATGTATTTATTGATAATTGGTGCAAGAAGGAGAAAATTACTAAAGATAGATTTCAGAATTGGATAAATTTGATTTTGACTAGTGTAAGAAATAGCATGTATAGAATTAATCCTACAGATTCTTTGAAAAAATCAATATTTTATAATGCCAATATGAAACAAGCAATTGCTAATTTACAGAATGAATTTATAATTGTACCAGTTGATAAAGCTAGCAATAATTTTTCCATAATTTGTCAGAAACTCTATTGTTATATTTTATCAAAAGATTTACAAGAAACAAATACATAATAACAGTCCCATATGGATGATAATAGATTAAATTAAAACATAGAAGACCGAATAGTGAAAAATTTCAATATCAAAATAAATGATAATGATAAACATGATCCTTTATTATATTTTTAGATAAAAATTAACAAAAATCAACAAAAACCACGGTTTATTGATGGGGCAGCGCGGTGTTAAACCAGAATTGCGGCTACTGATCTATCTTTAAGTTTAGGAGAAAATAAAAATAAATTTAAAGAATATTGCTCCGGACTTAAAAAATTTTCTAACTTTAACCCATATTGGAGTGTTAATAACTAGTCAAAAGTGATAGATTCTTTGGTGAATGTTTCAGCTAAAAGAGTCGAGTCAATTGATTTTACTACTTTTTATACAAATTTGTCACTAAATTTAGTATTCGAAAAATTGAAAAAGGTGATAAAGAAATCTTTTCTTTTGTCTAATATCGGATTTTTGAAAATTGATACTTTTAATAAAAAAGACTGATGGACGAATTTCTTTAGAAGTACTATTAATTCAAGATGTTATAGCTTGGATATGGTATGTGATTTATTGGAATTTGTTCTATTTAATACATTTATAAGATTTAGTGGGAATTTATATAAACAAATTGTAGGTATTCCTTTGGGTGGGAATTCAAGTCCATTTATAGCAGACCTGTTTTTAAGTCAATTAGAATATGATTATATGATAAATAAAAATAGCCCAAGCAACGTAAAGTATAACCTTTCAAATAATAAAAGATATCTGGACGATCTCTTGGTAATAAATTGTGCAGAGTTTATTGAGATTTCAAAAAATATTTATCCACAAGAGTTAATTCTTGAGCCTAGCTATGGGATGGGACACTCCGACCATTTCTTAGATTTAAATATTAATATTTCAAATAATAATAAATTAGTTTTTAAATTATATAATAAAACGGATGATTTTAATTTTAAAGTAATTAATTTTCCATATCTTGAAAGTAATATACATTCAAATATTACTTATTCGGCTTATTATTCCCAATTATTTAGGTATGCAAAAATATGCAGTAATTACGCAGATTTTAAAAATAGATGTAAAAAGCTGAGCGAAAAACTGATCTTAAGAGGTTTTTCTGCCAAAAAAAATTAGTTGGCAATTCAAAAAATTTAGTTTCATGTATCATGAACTCTTAAGTAAATATACAAAAAATTATAAAGAAATACTGAATGATATTTCAATATAATTTCTCGCAGGTTGAGTTTCTAGGGGTTTCAAACAAACTTGAGGATCTTTAAATTGGTAATTGGTTCCAGATACCAATAAAAGATACATCTGGAAGTGTCTTCGTTTGTTCCGTTATGGTCTCTCAGTGACCTCTGGGATTTGATTGTGGGAGCATTGAAACACTTTTTGTATGTAAATTTTATTAGCTTGACTAGTATGCAGGTATTTAACAGGTTTGACCTGACATAGGGTTACCATATAGATATTATGATAGAGGCGCCACCGTGATGGGTAAAGAATGTAAAGCATCGAAACTCGTTAAGGCCAGTGGTATTCTTCTGATGAGCCCTAAATGGAAGGTTTTACTTGGAAATATTTTGCTAGATTTAAGGTGCTTTTGCTGGTAATTTTACATCGACTTACATTTATTGATGACAACTTTTCATGGATTTGGACTTTTATATTTGGTTGTTGGTTTGGGTATACTGTTTGGTCCTTTGTAGTTGGATGGATGTTTAAGATGAGAGCCTCGTTCAAGTGCAAATTTGTCTCAATTGCTGGATTGGAACAACAGTTTTTTGAGCTGTTTTATTTTGTTTTTTTTTTTTTTTTTTTTTTGCTTTTTTTTTTTGCCAGGTAATCGCGGGTTAAACACAATATGTGTATATATATATATATATATATATATATATATATATATATATATATATATATATATATATATATATATATATATATATATATATATATATATATATATATATATATATATATATATATATATATATATATATATATATATATATATATATATATATATATATATATATATATATATATATATATATATATATATATATATATATATATATATATATATATATATATATTTGAGTTTGAATAAAAATGCTCTTCACATAGTTTTTCAGCAACCTCTGACACAGACGTTTATCAAAATGCTCCCGCATTTTAGTTGAAAATGAGTTCAAAATATTTGCCCAGTGTAACGAAGACTGAAGCAGGTTGCCACCCAGTGAAAAAATCACTTGATGTTAGTGATTTTATGGTTGGTTTAGTGATTTTTTTGTTTAGGCAATATAAAAAATTACTAGAAAGTGATACATCACTAGGGGAGGCAACCCTGCATTGAAACAGGCTCCTGATGCTGGGGGAATTTCAAACGAAATATCTGGTCCATGTGTTGTCGGAAAATTATGGTAACGGGAAATCCCAAAAGATTCAAAGGCAACATACCATACAATTAATCACAGCTTACCTTTCAATGACACAAGCAGGGTTGCCACCTAGTGACTTATCACTATTTGTAGTGATTTTTTATGTTGCCTAGTGATTTTCTTCTAGCTGGTGATTTATAGTGATTTTTGTTCTAAAAGTAGTGATTTTTTCCTAGATCTAGTGATCTTTCACGATAGAGCGCGTATATTCATGACTCAATCAAATAAATCATACAAGAGTCTAATCATAGGCAGCGCAATAGCGCTGCCTAAGTAAAGAACGAAGATGGCACATTGTTTTTTTTTTTTTTCTAGACCAGGGCAATTCGTATCGAAGGAGTTGTCATAGAGACTTCGAAAAGGGCTAATTCGATTAGAAATTGGAATGGCTAGTGCCCTATTTATCTCACGCTCTATTCGTTTGTGAAATTGATTTATTAATTTAGGTTGATTTAGGAAGAGTTATGTATGTAATGGCTATGCGTTAGCAAAAATTAATTTTTTTAGCGTAGTGTTTTCTAATTATATTGGATTGATTTTTTGTTTATTTGATGAAATAAACCTAAACCTATTTGAAGAAACAAACCTAAACCTTTTTAATAGTCGAAAGTGTTTCGAAGGAAACTAACACCCCTTCCACGCCCCCCATTTCCCCAAACACATCCAGTCAAAATTTTGAGATAGCCATTTTGTTGAACGTGGTTGAAAGTTCTGGAAATTATATCTTTGAGCAGGACACTCCCGCGACAGTCTTCAGGGCAAGGGTTATAAATTATGCCCTGGGGGCATATAAGGTTTTTATTGAAAGCTTTGTCGTAGAAACTTGAAAAAGGGCTCATACGATTCAAAATTCAAAGGGCTAGTGCCCCTTTTAATATTCGAAAGTGGTTGGAGGGCAACTACCCCCCTCTCACGCCCGCCATTACCCCAAACACATCCAATCAAAACTTTGAGATAGCCATTTTGTTCAACGTAGTTGAAAGTTCTGGAAATTACGACTTTGAGGATGACAACCATCCCAAACCCCTCAGGGCAAGGGTTGTAAGTTATGCCCTGGGGGCATATAAGGTTTTTATAGAAATTATTTTCGTAGAAACTGCAAGGGCTCGTGCCCTTTTTAATAGCCGAAAGTGATTGGAAAGGTAACTAACTCCCCTCTCACGCCCACCTTTTCCCCAAACACATCCAATCAAAATTTTGAGATAGCCACTTTGTGCAACGTGGCTGAAAATTCTGGAAATTAGGTCTTTGAGTATGACAACCTCCCCCCCCCCACAGCCCTCAAGGCAAGGGTTGTAAGTTATGCCCTGGGGGCATATAAGATTTTTATAGTAAGCGTTGTCGTAAAACTTCAAAAAGGACTCACTCTGATGTTTTTAGTAATTCCTTTAATTTACTGTCGCCACTTTCAACACGATAACGTAGTAGTTCTCAGAAGTTTCCTTCGTTTGAAAGCGGCATGTCATCCAAGTTTAAGTTTCCATCATCCCGATGGCCCCTCATTGGAACATTCTGCCTTCCTAGAAATATGATTGATTCCAGAATCGGCTTAAGCCTCTCTCTGTTTTCTGTTACTTGCTTCATTCGCTGTTCGTTAACGCGGTTATTTACAGATTCGTGCGGAGAATGGTAGGCTCTTAGAAACGACTTTCCAGCTTCTACTGCGTCACGATGGTACTGGGAAGTATCATGTACTGTCAGGTCTTCATCTTTTCCCAGTAACTTAGCAAATTTTGTGACAGGCTTTGTGACCAACTTTTGTAGAGCAGCATGTCTGCTAGAACCCCCGCTAGCCCCAGTTACAAAAAGAGGGCAGTATTTGCAAAAAAGGCCTTTCTGGGCAGCAGAATAAACAAGCCAGAGGAAACTCTGCAAATGAGAATCGTTCAAGTATCTTTTTTCATCTTTCCCCCGCTTTAAATGAACAGAATGCGGCATTTGGTATCCAATAGGCACTTTCTATGGCCTCTCCAGAAGCTCGCACTTTATTCGGTCGTCAATGACATGTATTGCACCGATTTGGTTCCCAATATCATTTTCGGAAACAGGGTAGGGGGCAGGGGTGTTTTTGGATGATCACTCTGAACGCTTACGGGGTTAGCAGAAGATTTCAAAGTGTCCGGAATTTGTCCATGTTCGCCACACTAATGGAAGAGCTACATGCAGTTACAGTTACACTATCTGTTCTGCGAGACTTTGAAATGACAAAGCTGTCAAACGTCTTTTGTCCGCGTTTTCCCGACATTAATATCACTTGAACGACGCAAGTCCTCGTGACAGACGCACATTCAAATTTCACTATGAACGAAAAGTTTGTTTTTACATTTCAGAATATTCAGGTCCGGTTGCGTTGCGTGGCGTCTCGAACAGGGAGGCGACTGGGTAAAATTTACCGGGTAAACTGTTGCTTTGCTATGAGGTGAAAAATACTCGAGGAGGAAACGGACGGCAGTGGAGGAAAAGCTGTGGAATGAACGTAATGTAAAAAGGTTTTAGAGTCTAGTTACATTAGTTAGAACATGCATTAAGGCAGACTTCTGTTGGTGCATTAAAACAAAAAAATTACAGCCCATCTAGGGGGGGGTCGCACCCCTGGATCCGCCGGTGGTCCAGCCAGCAACTTGCGAAGTTTTTAACTCATGAATAGGCCCGAATCTGTAGTAAATTAAAGCTGGGATTTGAGAAAGACTGATGAAAACATCACACCGGCAGAGACGCGAAAAAATGATCGGCGACTCTGCTATTTTTGGTCCCGCCGCCGCCAGACTTCCCTTATCGGCGTGGCACCAGGGTCTAGTTCCATACCTGTAATGGGATTGCTGCAATACCAAGACGGTTAAGAAAATAGAATGGTGTTTTACTTCAGCGCTATTTTTTATCATTACTATTATTATTATTACTTATTATTATTACTATTATTATTATTATTATTAGTATTACCCAGAAACAAGACAAACCACTACACCAAGTAGGTTGGGCTTAATAGGGGTAAGTGTAGGTGGTAAGTAGGGTAAGTGGGCTTAATAAGGTAAGTGTAGTCCTAAAGCGTTGATGAGCCTTATCTTAAGCCTCACATTTATCTGCCTCACACTTATCTTAATCAAGTTCGTTTCGATTTTTATCAAAAAGAGTTCCTGGGCGCTCATTTCAGCGTATTTCGGCATTTGAGGATTTCATTGTACTTACCACCATAGTACTGGAATAGAAAAATCGTGAAGGATACTAATGTCTCAGGCACAGCGGACAAAAGGGCCTTGCTACAAGAGGGACTGTTCCAAGTCCATATTTCAAAATTTGAGCCATTGTATGGTCATTTCCCATGTTTTTATTTTGTTTTCCATATTTCATTCCATTTTGTTATATACCGTTCCTCGATTTTTTTTTTTTTTTTTTGTCTCATATAGTAAGTAAAAGTAAGAAAGCATGACGGCACTAGACTATTAAGGTCCAAACCGGCACTGCTGATCTCCGTCTCGTGGCCCTTCAGCCAGGAAGTGCAATGGGGAGCTGGGGGCCATCCTGTGCTCTCGCAAACCCTTCCTGATTACCTTCCCCAGATTTCTCCAGGTACCCATTTAGAGTTGGGTTAACTCTGGCTAAGCTTACAGAGTCACCCTACTGACCCGCGTCCCAAACCCAAATAACTGGCCATGCCAGGGATTGAACCCGTGCCCCTTGGACAAAGAATTCTCAACCCAGCGTACGTCCACTTGTTTATAACTCATATAGTGAGTTATAAATAAATTATTATCATTATCCGTCTGATAATTTAATAATATTTCACCTAGTTAGAGAACTATTTGAATGTTTTTAACTTTGGCATTGATCGTTTAACTTAATAAAAACAGTTTGAAAAACATAGCAGGTTGCATAAATGAATTAATTAGGAAAGACAACCAAGGCCAATTATTCATAATAACTTTGTGCATCATTTCGCGAAGTCGACAGGTTTTTTCCCGCTTTTTTCCTAGAACTGTTTTATAGAGCTCTACGGGCTGAGGATCAGTAGCCGTAAAATGCAAGGGGTGACCCAGTCTCAGAAAGTGTGTGCACCATGTGGTGGCAAATGTGTGCCATGTGTGGCACAAGGAGGAACAGTATTGAAAGAATCTCCCTGTATGTGCCACAGAGAATGTGTCGATTGTAATAAAACGTTGCGCACCGAGAAGTACACGAAGGCAGCGAGTGGCTAGCCCTTCAATATAGTATAGCTACTTATAGAGGAGACACTAAATTTATTTTCCAAAGGAAAGGGATTAAGGCGGAGGCCCAACGAAACCAACGATTTTATAATTAAATATGGTTACACTAAATAAACAAATTATAAATTAAATATACAATTTTATTTTAAATGAAATAAACTAATAAGAATAACAAACTAATCAATTTTTCAAAAAATTCAAGCCGTATAATTCGTCCTGCTCGCAAAAATAATTTTACCTTTTCGACTTCTTAATAAGTTTTTCGACTTTGCAGGAAGTTTCAATGACAACTTACGTGAGTTTCTTGGAAAAGTTAAGTGAATTTAAACTCATTTTCGACTATAATAAAGTAGACTTTATTCAAGTCATATATGGAAATAAGCTTATCAACTTTATGGATAACTTCATGAACTGTATTGACACCATGGGTGTGCCGTATGAGGGATTTCGAGGATTTGATAGTGTTTGAGGAGGAAACTTTTCCCAGGGTTCAGCTAAACTCAGTTTAGAGCAACATAAAGAATAGTCGTAAATTTTGAACTGTTTTTACGAAATTCGCAAATGTCTTACACATTATTCGTAACAATTTGTAACAATATGTGTACTATAAATTATTCGTTTTCGTAATAATATACATAAATACTTGTAAACGTACAATATTCACAAATTGCTCGTATGCACTTTAATATTTAATTTAATACCGGGACGGACCGAAGAAACTGGGTTAAGGCCTCAGCGGTGCTTTGCCTCCATACCTCAAAAGCCACAAACTTAATTTGCGGTTGAGTGGACAATACGGTGCATATTATTCGTAAAGCATTTTTCTAGTGAAGGTAACTTTAAAGTGACTTTTTTCAGTGAAGGGTAGTCTCTTAAGTTCAATATTGTGAAACTGACAATGACGATGAAAACCGTAAACTGCTTGGGTTGCGTAGTCTTAGGCAAATTCAATTTTTAATATTACCAATTGTCTAATTATGGTTAGGGGATATGTTAAGTTTGGGTGGGCGGGGGAGGGGTGAGGGAGTTGAGTATAATGAGTGATGGTGACTGGATTGGTTATTATTATTTTTCTTTTATATTTTATTTATGTTTTATAATTTTTAATTCAGTTATTTATTTATTTTTCTATGCTTTTTTATTTTTATTATTATTATTTTTATTATATATATATATATATATATATATATATATATATATATATATATATATATATATATATATATATATATATATATATATATATATAATATATATATATATATATATATATATATATATATATATATATATATATATATATATATATATATATATATATATATACATATACGTGGGATATAGTTTATCTATTTTTTGTTTATTTATAATAGTTTTAACTAAATAGTTGAGATTTATGTAAATAGTTGAGTTATTAGGTAAGTAGTTACGTGGAGTTTCGCGCGATCGCAAACCTTCATAGGTTTTCTCCAGCGTGAAAGCGTTGTTTAATTTATTTATTTGTTTATGAATGTAGATTAATAAACTTATGAACTTATCAATAGGCAGCCTATTGAGGGCATTTTCATGCCACTGATTGGCGGGGGTGGGGGCTTTTTTTGTACAGCCTACTGTTTGAAATACGATTAGTCAGTCGGGTACCCAAAGGTTTTTGAAACGGGCTGCAGCATTCATATTGCTCAGATTGTCAGACTTCTAAACCACTGTGCATTCCTATATTAAGCCCCAACAATTATTCCAGAAATACGACAGAGTGAGGCAACAAGCCAAAAAATTACTCAGGTAACAGCCGCACATTTATCTATCCCGCTTTGGGAGCACTAACTTTTGACCTAATTACCAACAGTCTATTCTTCAACGGCCAAAACTCTATCAAGTGAACAGCTTCACTGCACCTGGGTAGTATTACTATTAATAAAGATGGCGGATAAAGTGAAGATGCAAAAAGTAGAATAGCCAAAACGCAGGGTGTTTTTTTCACAGTTGAATTTGTTTTATAAAAATAGGAAGATGAGTCTGCGAATTAAGATTTAGAATATTAGAAGCATTGAGGATGACAGCACTTAAGTATGGCTTTAAAGGATAGGCACTTCGAAAGGCTGAGGAAAATTTGGGAGGGGGTGGCGGTATTCAAAGATATGAAATCATTTTGTGCCCGAGCTTGTTTTGAACTTTTATTTATAATTTAAAGGAAAGGGGATGCTTATGAAGGGACCTTCACTAACTTACATATCAAAATACTTTCAGAAACGTCCAGAAGGTAATGATAAAAAATTCATACCTAGGAATGAGGTATGATCATACCCATACTAAAATCATACTCATAGTCATAGGTATGTCAATCATAATCATAGGTATGATCATACTAAAATCATACCCATACTTTGAACGAGTTTATTTTTCGGAAATACCTGTGTCACAAGCAAAAATTATTGAGACGTTACACATCACTAATATCTGGTTCCGCTGAAATATCACTCTCGTTCCCCATGAAGGTGATAAACATTTTCTGTCAAAGGAAAATGATATCCAAACATTTTTCAAATTGAAGGATGTTATTATTTGAGTCAAATAAATCAAAGAATTTATGAGGTAAATAAAGATAAAAATGTAGATGAACAGTGTTTCAACTTCATCCATGTCGGTTAGCCATAACAAAAAAAAAAAAAAAAAAAAAAAAAAAAAAAAAAAAAAAAAAACAGAACTTTTTATAAATTTTGTGACAGCACTTTTAGCGAAAAGCATTGAATTTCAGTAAATATAACAAGAAATTCGTAGCATTCAAAACATTGAAACGCGGCTACACCCCTATACCCTAGACCCCTACGCCAAGACTAAAACCCCTAAAGCCGAGACTTCTATATGCAAAAACTTCGGTAACAGAAATAAAAGCAGTTTTAGCTCGTTAAATACGATTAGATTTGAGGTCGGATGACCTCACTGGCCGATCTACATATTGGTCTTTTCAAAATGTCGGCAGTAAAACGAATAAGCTTCATTCCCAGCTTCGTTTGAAGAGCACTTCTCGCCTTCGGGTGAAGCCAGCAAGGCATCCATTTACCTTTCCTTACCTCCTACAGCCTTTCAGCGACAACATTCGACAATGGTAACGAAAACCCGTGCTTGATTAATTGCGTCAAGCCCACAAAGCGTCTCTTCCCTCTCTGATCTCTGACCTGTAAGAGGGTTTTCCGGTGCTCAACCACGTTACAATAAGTAACCTTTCAATCCAATAATCTACGCAATCTCCCCACTCTTTGTCTACGGCACCTTTTGACCGATTTGGCAAGGCGTAATTGGCAAGGAAATTGGCAATATTTGGCGCACTGAGAACTCCTGAATTTTGGGCTCTACAAAATTGCTGCTTCATAAGTGCCATCATTAAGCACGAACCCACGAGCCTTGTTTGCCTCTCATTACAGGCAATCTAATGGTCTTATGCCAATTTTAAATTCTTGGTCAACATGCCTGAGACTCTAGGCATGCATGCCTTTCCAAAACTAACAAACAAGTATGTGTCCAATAAGAAAATCATGCATACTCCCGCCATTTACCCGTGCCCCATCCATTTAAACATTTGCATCTCAATTACTTGGACTATCTGTCTTGGCTTTTCTCTGTCTACAATGCGCCATGTCTTGATGCAACCTATGCAACCTGCAAAATACTTGATAACTTAAATTCAAAATCAACTTGTGGCACTATTTTAGTGAGTGCAGATATGGGCAATGAGTTTATTTAATATAAATTCACTTTCACAGGAGCCTGATTAAAAAACCAAAATAACAGCACATTTTCAACAGCAAATTTAGGCTTTTTTGTTGAGAGTCCAGACCTCTGTCAAGCAATGACACGAATTTACTCTAGCCGAGCATTAAAGCAGAGAAGAGTACCTCACCAAGAGAGAATCTTCTTTGAGACTAGCAACAGCTTAGGACAAGATTTCCAATTTTTACAAGCAATATCTTGTTTGGCAATTGTTTGCCCTTCATCAGCAGCATAACTAATCAATACGCACAGAAGACGGCAAAAAAGAACACAAGTTTTAAAATAAATTTGGAAACAGAGCAAGTCAGGTCAACACAAGGCTTCTTAATGTAACAAATACGAATGCATAGTTAAGCAAAATCACATGTTTGGGCTAACGACTGTGAGTAGAGAGCATTGGACAAAACACACGACTATCTCACATCGAAGCAGCTTCCTTATAAACTTCTCTGGGCGCCAGTTGGATTTTTTTTAATTTTGTGCCCTTACTGTCTCCTCAGAATTTCCATTATTTCATGAGTAACTGATCAGTCTGGCTATCTCTTCTAATCCCCTTAAACCATGATAAACTTCTTTCAGAGTAGGTAACATAAGGAGTCTTCTGTGCATCATCCCTTGTCGCTGGACATAGCTGAAGTTTCCAAAACTTCAGCGACAGGAGGGTCAGTCTGGAACAGAGCATTGAATTTGGTCAAAAGATCTAAGAAACATTCCCCATGAGTTCCTTCACAATGGGGTTGTGAAGAACACTGAGCCCCATATCATCTGAATTTATGGGATCTTCAAAAATAAAAACCTGAAGTACAGTTTCAACGGCTCCCAGAGATATAAATGATTTTGTCTATCATGTAAAGTTTCCGTATTCCGTAAATCCCGTAAGCACGTCTTTTTCCGCTTTTGAGACTAAAATTCAGTACGGATAAAACCGTAAAAGTGGAAATACTACATAAAGATTAATAAATATAGTTTCATCATTTGCAAATTAGGACAAGCAAAAAATAAGCTACTAAAAATCTTACATTTCGTAGTTTTCTGTCAAAGAATACAAGCTTACTTTTTATTGCGCTTACTTCTTAATCGATTTTTGCTTGAACCCGAAGGGTCACCCAGTTTGCGTCATCTGCTTTATATCTCAGAGTGGCATGTGTATCGCAGAGTTCTGCCACGCGTGAAACAGTCCCCATAAAGCTTGGAACAGTCCATGCAACGCTTTGCACAATTTGGCCTCGCCTGGTACACTTTGGACACGCGTCACCAGGTGTATGTTATTTCTGACAGTTGCCGCCTCCTTGCTTCACCCCTTTCTCGATTTGATGCAGTTCTTCGGTCCATTTGACAAGAATAAATTGGATTCTTCAAAATCTTCCCGAAAATGAGCAGTAGTAAAAATTACCAATTTTTAGTTCGTGTTAATATTCGTGTAGCGCTAGTGTGTAGCGGAAAACCCCATTTTCTTTGGGGGAAATTCGGCGAAGCCCCCAAAAGAATATGGAATAATAGAAGCACTGATTTGACGGTCAAGTTCAAAATTTCCAGAAACATTCCAAAAGAGTAACAACAAGGAATAAATAAAACTAAATTCATAATTACTTGTATTAAAAATTATCATTAATGATAATTTTTAAAGACATATTAATGATAAATTTGGTACAGTATTAAATAATCAATTAAATTTTTTATTAGAGAATCGATAATTAATAATAATTAATTAATTATATAATATTAATGATAAAATTAACGATATTTTTACGCAACGAATTTATACATGAAGTTATCATTAATTGTTAATCAATAGATAATACATATTAATAATCTGGTGTTAAAGGGTGATCTAGGATTGTTTTCATTGAGGGTAAAAAGATTGGTTAGAATGATAGGATACTGGGAAAAGGTGATTGGTTTACAGAATAATAGGTTAGTAAACGCAGCTTATCTGGAGGTGTTGCAGAATAGAAAGAAAAGTTCATGGGCTTCCCAGGTGAAATCAATCTTAAATAGTTGTGGTTTATCAGGTGTTTGGAATGAAGGGAAGGGCATAGGGCTGGATGTAGGAAATGTAGCAAAACTAATAAAGGGAGTGCTTGAAGATCAGGAGATTCACAAATGACAGTGTGAAGTCGCGGCTTCGGTGTACCTCGACGTTGACCAGCAAATGAAGGAGGTTTGAGGATATGATAATTATTTTAAAGCGGGTTTAAACAGTGAAAAAGTTAAGGGGCACATATAAAGGAGGGGAAATTTTCTAGCACTTGGGGAAAGGAGGAAATATTTGGGGAGGGTAAGGGTAAAGGACGGTCCTTACTCATGCCCTATGTGCGGAGAAAATGGTGAGAATCTGCTTCACTTCATGGCCCTTTGTCCCGAATTACAGGATTTAAGGAAATAACTATTTTTTGTTAATGTGGGGACAAGTGAGTGGTTGAATTCAGTAATGGGATAAAAAAATAATGGGACAATAAGAATGATAGCAAAGTATATAAAATTGGGTATGTCACATAGAGATAGATTTTTGTAAAGGGGGTTGGGTGAGTGTGGAAAGTATTGTTGTATGTGTGTAATTTGTTTTCTTGTTTGTTATTTTTGTAGTCATGGCCCTTGATAGATGAAACATACATCTATCTATTTATGTTAGTTTAATGGTATTGTGTGCTTTATTATGTTTTTGTAATGTTTTGTAATTTTGCGTTGTTATTGTTATGTAGGCTACCATACTTTGCTATGAGTGTTATAATCATGTGCTATTATTTTGTGTGATTTTTCTTTTTTTGCCATGTTCCAAAGTGGTTTTTATTGCAATAAAAATAAACATCTATTAAGCATTCAAATTTCACCCACTGAAGGGACGAGTCACAATTTACTCGAGCCATGTGATAGTCACACTCACGGATAAAATCACAATTGCGCATGACTATAGGGTCAATAAAAGATGACTATAGCCATATGATAGTCACACTCAGGGATAAAATCAAAATTGCGCATGACTATAGGGTCAATAATAGATGACTATAGCCATATGATAGTCACACTCACGGATAAAATCACAATTGCGCATGACTATAGGGTCAATAATAGATGACTATAGTCATATGATAGTCACACTCAGGGATAAAATCAAAATTGCGCATGACTATAGGGTCAATAATAGATGACTATAGCCATATGATAGTCACACTCACGGATAAAATCACAATTGCGCATGAGTAAAGGGTCAGTAATAGATGACTATAGCCATATGATAGTCACGCTCACGGATAAAATCAAAATTACGCATTACTATAGGGTCAATAATAAATGACTAGAGCCATATGATAGTCATACTCACGGATAAAATCAAAATTGCGCATGACTATAGGGTCAATAATAGATGACTAGAGCCATATGAAAGTCACATTTACGGATAAAATCAAAATTGCGCATGACTATAGGGTCAATAATAGATGACTATAGCCATATGATAGTCACACTCACGGATAAAATCACAATTGCGCATCACTATAGGGTCAATAATGGATTCCGTCTGCGTTATGGCGACTTGAGCAACGATAAAACGTAAAAGTTATGGTCGATCATTCAGAATGAAGATTTGTGGTATAATCTTTTGAAATTAGAAAAGATGGAAGCTTAAAACGGCAGTTTTCCTATCTCTAGAATGAATCTGGCAAAAGATACAAAGACACGGCAATACTACCAGGAGCGCAATTGGGGGGGGGGGGTGAGGAACTTTTGAAAAATACATTTTCGGGCATTTAAGTGAAAAAATCGAAAGAAAAATTAAAATACCCCCCCTCCAAGATTTTGAACGTTTTTGTGTCTTCATCAAAAATCTTGCTTCTCTCGTTCTTTACCGTGAATTAATTAAAAAAAAATTCCGAAAAATAAGTTTTTCAAAGAAAAGTAAAGGCCATTTTAAACTTAAGCTCAGTAGATACAAATACCTGTTAAAATTCAAACTAAAAAACGACCAGAACTATTAAATTTAGGACCAGAACTATTACTATTAAAAAATAAATGAAACCCAAAACGAACAGAAGTTAAAAAAAAAATCATAGGAAAAAACATACAACAAGTAATAATATGAATTAATAAATAGATCTTAAAGCGAGTAATATTTAGATTGAATATGAAAGTCAAGCTTAAAACAAAAAACAATATTTTGCTATTGAAGTATAAACGGAACTTAAAACGAACAGAAATTAAATAAACAATCAATGCAAACGAACATACAATAGATATTAATGTAAACTAATAAATAAATCTTGAAACGAGTGAAACTTAAATTGAATATGTAAATCAAGCTTAAAACGAACAAAAATTACTACAAACAAGAGTTTGGGTATCGCCTCCTTCTCTCACTGTAAAAGTCTAAAACCTACGGCGTCATTGGCGCTTTACTGAAAAACAATGTTATTATAAATATTTTCTTTTGTACTTAATATTAAAAATAAACATTAAAATTATAGAAAAATTTTGAACTGATGAGCTTTCAGCAATTAATATCATTATACATCAAATATTCAGTTTAATTTACGAGTTCTTTCTATATTAGTTCTTTCTTGTATTAGTCCTTTCCAAAGTTTTTCAAGACGAATATACTTCCACTTTAAACAAGAGTTTGGATACTACCCCCTTCCTTAACTGTAATATAAAAGCCAAAAGCCTTATGCGTCATTGGCGCTTCACTGTAAACAAATTATATTACAGAAATTTTCTTTTACAGTTATTAAAGAATTTAAAAAAAAAATTAGAGTGAAATAAATTCTTAAACTGATGGATCTTTCAACAACTAATATCATTATCTATCAAATATTCAATTTGATGTTGTTTATACTTCCCAAGACTGTTTAAGACGCATATCGTTTTCAGTAAAGCGCCAATGACGCAGTAGGTTATGGACGTTTACAGTGAGAGAAGGAGGCGATATCCAAACTTTTGTTTGTAGTGATTTTTGTTCGTTTCAAGATTGATTTGCATATTCAATTTAAGTTTCACTCGTTTTGTTTATTCATTTACATTAATATATATTGTATGTTTGTTTACGTTGATTGTTTATTTAATTTCTGTTCGTTTTAAGTTTCGTTTATACTTCAATAGCAAAATATTTTTCTTCGTTTAAAGCTTGATTTTCATATTAAATCTAAGCTTTACTCGCTTTAAGATCTATTTATTCATTAACATTATTACTTGTTGTATGCTTTTTCCTATGACTGTTTATTTAATTTCTCTTCGTTTTGAGTTTCATTTATTTTTTAATAGTAATTTCTGGTCATTTTGAGTTTGAATTTTAACAGGTATTTATATCTGCTGAGCTAAGTTTAAAATGGCCTTTATTTTTCTTTGAAAAACTTATTTTTCAGAAAGTTTTTTATTTAATTTTTGTTCGTTTTTGATTGCAAACAGTTTCAAGTTTTTAAAAATTCCTTATTTCAAAAGCAAACTTTTAAACAAAATCACATCTTCATCAAAGTAACAAAACTGGTATCAAAGTAACAAAATTAAAGTGAAAAAAGTTTGCTCCCTTCGAAATGAGCCCCTTTTGAAGTTTATACGACGAACCCTTCCATATAAAGTGCGTCTGGGAAAAAAATGGAGTGTGGGGGAGGCTAGCTGCCCTCCGATCACTTTTAACTCTTAAGAAATGAATTACAACTTTCAATTTCAACTTCCAATCGAATTACAACTTCCAATCAAATGAATTACAACTTCCAATCAAACGTGCAACGCTTACCCTCGGGCCCTGGGGGGGGGGACACCGGAGTTTTTACTATCTGAACTCTGAACTATTTTTAACAAAATTTCTATCTCAAAATTCTTATCTGATGCATTTAGGGCGTGGAGGGGGGGGTCTATTTGCCCTCCAATCTCTTTTGACTCTTAAAAAAAGAACGAAAACTTTTAATTTCCAATCAAATGAACCCTCTCCGAAGTTTATACAAACATCCCTTCCATAAAACGATATATGCCCCCAGAGCATTACTTAAAACGCCTGCCTCCGGGTCATGGGGGGTTGCGTCGACAGAGGAGTTTTTCTTATCTGACCTTTTAATTATTTTTAATGAAATGGCTTTTTTTTAAATTTATCGGATAGGCTTGGAGAAAAAAGGCTGAGGGGGCGGGGCTAGTTGCCCTCGGATATCGCACTAGCCCTTTGATTTCCAATCGAATGAGCCCTTATTGAAGTTTCTGCGACAAAGCTTTCTATAAAAAGCTTATATGCCCCCAGGGCATAACTTACAACCCTTGCCCTGAGGGCGGTGGAGGAGTGTCCTCCTTAAAACATAATTTATATTAGGAAATAAACTACGTAGAACAAAATGGCTATCTCAAAATTTTGATTCGATGTGTTTGGGGAAATGATGGGCGTGGAAGGGGTGTTCGTTGTCTTCCGATCACTTTGGACTCCTAAAAAGGGCAATATAAATCTCGATTTCTAATCAAATGAGCCCCTTTTTAAGTTTTTACCACGACTCTTTCCAAATGAAGTACTTCTGGGAAAAAAAATAATAAATAATTAATAAAACATTGGAACTGTATGGCCTTTACTATAGGCAACGCTATAGCGTTGCCTCTGATTGGCTCCCCATATTACAGATAGTCTTATATAAAACCATATAAACAATATAAATATATATATATATATATATATATATATATATATATATATATATATATATATATATATATATATATATATATATATATATATATATATATATATATATATATATATATATATATATATATATATATATATAAACCATAATTCATCAATTTGATTAATGACTTATTTAATTAATGACACTAATGATTAACAATAAAGCATCAATTATTATATGGCTCATATAATAGCGTCCTTCACTTTGAAAAATGTTTGAGCATCGTTTTCATTTGACAGAAAATGATTATTTTATTTTATATGTGAACAAATTAGTGTTGCAATAGGCTTTTCACACCATTTTCTCACAATTCAAATTTTCCACCTCTGTAAAACATGTCTGACGTTAAAATCAAGTAAAAACACTTCTCATTCACTTCTCTTACGCTGTAGATTGGGCATTACTAGTTCTAACAATTCCCTGCAGCACCAATCCCCCTGAGGCCAACAGAGCTATGCAAGCTCCTCTCCCATTCCAATCTATCCAAAGCGTCTCTCTTTACACCCTCCCAGAAAGTTCTCATTTCAATCAAATATTTCCGTGCGACATCCTCCCACCCCTTTCGGGGACGACCTGCTTTTCTTTTGGCCCTAGATGGCTGGCCGACAAGGAAAATCTTTGGAAATTATTCATTCTATTTTTCATGAATTTGTTGCTTTTTGCAGTTAGTTGTCATTGGGTTTGAACTGTCAAAATTATTGTTCAAATCCACCAAAACTGAACTGTCATAAATTCTCCCGCCCCTTTCGGGGACGACCTGCTTTTCATTTGGCCCTAGACGGTTGGCCGACAAGGAAAATCTTTAGAAATTATTCATTCTATTTTTCATGATTTTTTGGCTTTTTGCAGTTAGTTGTCGTTGGGTTTGAACCGTCAAAATTGTTGTTCAAATCCTCCAAAACTGAACTGTCAAAATTCTCCCGCCCCTTTCGGGGACGACCTGCTTTTCGTTTTGCCCTATACGGTTGGCTGACAAGGAAAATCTTTGAAATTATTCATACCCTTTTTCATGAATTTGTTGCTTTTTGCAGTTAGTTGTCGTTGGGTTTGAACCGTCAAAATTGTTGTTCAAATCCTCCAAAACTGAACTGTCAAAATTCTCCCGCCCCTTTCGGGGACGACCTGCTTTTCGTTTTGCCCTATACGGTTGGCTGACAAGGAAAATCTTTGAAATTATTCATACCCTTTTTCATGAATTTGTTGCTTTTTGCAGTTAGTTGTCGTTGGGTTTGAACTGTCAAAATTGTTGTTCAAATCCTCCAAAACTGAATTGTCAAAATTATCCCGCTTCTTTCGGGGACGACCTGCTTTTCGTTTGGCCCTAGAAGGTTGGCCGACAAGGACAATCTTTGGAAATTATTTATTATATTTTTTATGAATTTGTTGGTTTTTGCAGTTAGTTGTCGTTGGGTTTGAACTGTCAAAATCGTCGTTGTCAAAAAAAAAAAAAGTTCAAAAAATGTTGATAGAAAAAATTGTTGTTGTCGTCTTTAATTTCAAACGAACAAAACAATAAAGCATATTAAACGTTGGAATTATAATGGCAAAATGGGCCATCCAAACAACTGCCAAGTAATTAGAGGTAATTCTAATTTAATTAGAGTAATTAGAGGTAATTCACCCCACTGGAAAGAATTCAAAGTCGTTAGCCTTACTCACATGAAAAATTGTCTTAGAACAATTTCTGGCAGTTATATAGGATTCAAGTACTAGAACCCGTGGCAACGAATCTATTTAAAATACCTCTAACGTTACAACTAAGCATGAAAAAATTACCAAGTTTCTGAAAAATAAATTCTTACTAATAAGTACTAATAAAAGACAATTCCAAATTATTTATTTCTTCTCTCAAATGAAACAAAAAGAAGAACAAGATAATATTTGGGATTAAAAAAAGAATTACATATATATAAGCTGATAAGAGACACACACTATGTAAGGAGTTTAGTGGGTGGGGTGTGATGACAATCCCCCCTACTACGAAAAAAAACAATTTTTGACGGATTTATAATCTCTTATATATTCAAGAAGCAGACATTGTGGGTGCTATGACTTTGAACCGTCTCAATCTTATTTTAAATCGTCTCAATAAACGTCTAGGATCATCGACACCACTGCTCCGCAGTTGAAACCTAAATCAAAACCATCTACGCACCAGAAACATCCACACAAGAAACATCTAAAACCCCCTACACCAGAAACCAGAAACATCTACACACAAATTCGACAAGGCGAGCTTTTAACAGTATGTTCTTCCTTTTCAAATTAAATAATAAAAAAAAACAAGTTTTTTCAACTGAAAGTAAGGAACGACATTAAAATTTAAAACGAACAGAAATTATTCCGTATATGAAAGGGGCCGTCCCCTCCTCAACGCCTCGCTCTTTACGCTAAAGTTTTTTATTGTTTAAAAAAATAAAGTTGTAAGACAGAGTCAAACTTTAGCGTAAAGAGCGAGGCGTTGAGGAGGGGACAGCCCCTTTCATATACGGAATAATTTCTGTTCGTTTTAAGTTTTAACGTCGTTCCCTACTTTCAGTTTAAAAAAAACTTTTTTTTAATTTAATTTTTGAACGTTTTTGAATTAATGCAGGTTTTGATTTTGGCTCAACGTACATGAATAATTAAAATAAAATTTGAATATTAATTTTACTTTTATTTGGTTAAATGGCTTTCTCGAAACTTGTTTAATTTTATTTACGAACGTTTTTATTAGTAATAAATATACGTAACTTACAAATTCAATTACGTAACGAACTTCTATATTCATAGATTTTTAATACGTATATTAGGGGGTTCGCCCCCTAGTCAATACCTAGCTCTTTAAGCTAAAGTTCGAATTTTGTTCCAATTCTTTAAAAATGACCCCTTAATCACAAAGGATAATTAGAATAAATAGCTCTTATGAAAGTACTAAAAAATCTTTGGCTTAAAGAGCGAGGTATTGACTAGGGGGTGAACCAAATCAAATACATAATATGTTCTGTTCGTTTTAAGTTTTGATGTTGCTCCTTACTTTCAGCTGAAAAACTTGTTTGTTTTATTTAATTTCTGATCTTTTTTTAAATAATGCTGGGAAATCCGGCACCCCCTTCATAGCAATGTCCATTCCCCCATGAAAACTTCCTTCATGTAAAGATCCTCCCATATAACCCCCGACCCACACCCCCCCACCTACCAGAAAAAATTCCCCCTGAAAACGTCTGTATACTTCCCAATAACCAACACTATATGTTAACATTGGGTAAAGTTCATAACTTTCAGCCCCCCCCCCGGGGACTTCGGGGGATTAAGTGATCCTAAAAGACATAGTTATCATATTTTCGACCATGTTGATCAAAATGGCTATCTCAAAATTTTGATCGGGCGACTTTGGGGAAAAAAATGAGCGTGGGAGGGGGCCTAGTTGCCCTCCATTTTTTTGGTTACTTAAAAAGGGCACTAGAACTTTTAATTTCCATTCAAATGAGCCCTCTCTCGATATTCTAGGCCCATTAGGTCGATACGATCACCCCTGAAAAAAAAAATAAACACGCATCCGTGATCTTTCTTCTGGCAGAAAATGCAAAATTCAACATTTTTGTAGATAGGAGCTTGAAACCTCTACAGTAGGGTTCTCTGATACGCTGAATCTGATGGTGTTATTTTCATTAAGGTTCTATAGCGTTTAGGGGTCTTTCCCCCTTTATTCTAAAATCACCCAAATTTTCTCAGGCGCGTAACATTTGATGGGTAAGACTAAACTTGATGAAACTTATATATTTGAAATTAGCATTAAAATCAAATTCTTTTGATGTATCTATTGGTATCAAAATTCCGTTTTTTAGAGTTTCGGTTACCATTGAGCCGGGTTGCTCCTTACTTACAGTTCGTTACCACGAACTGTGATATTCCTTTAAAGTACTGACTCAAATTTATTGTTAAATTAATTATAATTTATAGTTTGTTGATTTACTTTTTAATATTTATCACATTAGCAAGCTCTTTGTCACTTTATAGAAATAGCACATGGAAACAATGATAACTGATAACTATAAAATCTGAAAACTAAGCGGTCTGATGATTTCGTTACTTCTTAATGATTAATCTAGGAGTAAAAATATGGTCGATGCATCCTCTCCCCTTCCTAAAGCCATACTGTTCTTCACTGTTCTACTGTGAAGGCAGTATTTTTTTCTCATCTAACTTCCCTCAGTCCTCACGAAAAACTATACATAACATTTTGTTTTTTACGCCAACCATCCGAGAGACAATTTGGCTACTAAAATGTATTGAATAAATATAGAAGGGAAACTGAACTGCTCCACGGGGGAAACTAACCAAACAATCTGAAAAATCCACGGAATATCCTTAGTTTGTCTTTGATATATCTTTATCGCCGCTCTCTCCATTTTGGTTTCGCCGCTGAAGCTATATTGTTATCAGGGGCACATCCAAGGGGGGGGGGGTTAAGAGTGGACACAAATTTCGAGAGGGTTTAAAACCCAGACCCCCCCCCCCCCCTGAATACGGCCTTGACTGTTACAGATTGAGAAAAAAAACCTTTCGGGCGAATATTTTTTTTGAAAAATTCAAATATAGAAATTTGGCATTAAACATTTCAATGGCTTCCGTGCTATTTCAATCATAGGACCCTTTAGTTCATCATAGGCCTAAGTAAAGAACGATGTTGGCACACTGTATTATTTATTTTATTTTTACCAGGGCACTTCGTATAGAAGAAGTTGTCGTAGAAACTTCAAGAAGGGCTCATCCATTTAGAAAATGAAGGTTGTAGTGCCCTTTTTAACAGTCAAACCTGATTTGAGGGTAACCAGCCCTCCCCCACATCCATAATTTCCCGTAACGCATCCAATCAAAATTTTGTTCAGCATCTTTGAAAAGTCCAGTAATTATGTCTTTGGGGATGACAATGCCCGATGTCCCCCACTGTCCTCAGGGCAAGGGTTAAAAGTTATACTAGTTGCCCATTGTTAATATTTAAGGTTTTAATGGAAGGGATGGTCACTTAAACTTCGGAGGTGGCTTATCCAACTGGAAATCAGAACCCCTAGTGTTCTTTAATAGTCAAAAGTGGTTGGAGGGCAACTAGCCCCTTCCTCCCGCGTCCTCTTTTTCCCAAATGCGTCCGATAGAAATTTTGAGATAACAATTTTGTTTTAAAATTGTCTAAAGATCATAAACCCACCCCTTCGGGATTGAAACCACCCCTCAGAAAATGAGGGCAAGGGTTGTAAATTATACCCCAAAGGTATATAAGGTTTTTATGGAAGGAGTGGACGTATAAACTTTATATGAGGCTCATTTGAATGGACATTGAAACTTCTAGTTCCCTTTTAAGAGCCAAGAGTTATAGAGGGAAAATTCCCCCCCCCTCCCCGACATAATCTCTTCCCCAAACGTACATGATCGAAATTGTGAGATAGCCATTTTGTTAAAAATGGTCCAAAGATTATATAATAAAGCCGCCAGGGTTGACACAGCCCACGGAGAGTTCTGGAGCAAGAGTTGTAAGTAATACCCTGGGGTCATATAAGGTTTTTATGGAATGGGTGGTAGAATAATCTTTTGATAGGGCTCATCTGATTGGAAATTAGAAGTTATAGTGCCCTTTTTAAGAGTCAAAAGTGATTTAAGGGCAACCAGCCCCCCCCCACGCCCATATTTTTCCAAAACAAGCATTCAATCATAATTTTGAGACATCTATTTTATTCAGCATTGTGAAAGGTCCAGTAATTATGCCATTGGGCACGTCAAATCCCCTGCAGCCACAGGGCAAGGGCTGTAAGTTAGGCAATTCCTTCATTATTTACATATAGTATATGTTATTGAGAAAGGTATGCATGATTGAACTTTACTTTCCAAAAAGACGAAGGGCATTCAGGTGAGCCTTTCAGAAAAGGTTGAGGGGAGTGTTGAACTAAATCAAAACACGCTATGCGTATAAGAGTTGTCAAAAGGTCGTAATTCAGGAATGACCGAGTATATTAATTTGGAACTTTCAAAAAATGATAAGGGAGATGATCAATTGACGAAAAGGCAATATTTTCACGCTATTACCATTACTATATCTACCACCACTAATACTGCTACCAATACAACTACTACTGCTAATGCTACTACTACTACTACTACTACTACCACTACCACTAAAAATACTGCTTATTTAGCGAGTACTACTGAGGCTGAGGATATTGAAAACAAATATCTAATGAAACGTTTAGGGGAAAGTTGAACTAAATCAAAACATACTATGTGCATACAATTTGCTGATAAGGGCGTATCAGTAATATTTTTGAAACGCCTTACTGTATCAAGATATAACTCTTGGGGCATCATGATTGGATATTCAACTGGCCGCAAGGCAACATGAATTTGCTACTACTGCTATTAATACTGTTGCTACTACTGTTGCTACTACTACCACTACTACTACGATTCTAGTTAAATTAAGGTTACGGGTATGAAGGTGAAAAGTTGACAGAACATTGAGGGAGAATCTGAACTAAATCAAAACACACTTTTTTTTCGACATAATACCTTTAAATTAGGTGTTGTTTTCTTAGACCACACTGCCGTTCTAAGATGAACAAATAAACTTTCAAATGGGGACAAATCCATTTATATAAATCCATATATAATACGTCGTATATATGGGGAAATGAGACCAACCCAGTAAACATCTATAAACTCAACATTTTGTTTGCAATTAGAAGACACAGAAAGCTTTGCCACTTTCATTGGAAATTTGTCTTACATTTGCGCAAGATTAAAGAAGAAAATTTACATCAAGAACTTTCAACGAACTTTGTCAATGAACTCTCTCTGAAAACAATCTAGTGAATAATCTGGAAGTTCATTATTTTTTGAATGACCCGAAAAGTTATTTATTTTGTTGTATATAAATATGCTAGTTTCAATCTTATTATTTTAGTATTTCTACTGAAGACGGTCGCAGTATATGTGGCCGAAATATCTGGACTTTTGTACCTGTTTTTTCACTGTCTAAATAAATGGATTTATCCCCATTTGAAAGTTTATTTGTTCGTCAAAACATACTATATACATGCAGATTGTTAAAGAGCGTTTCTCAAGAATGGATTTGGGTAATAAGTTGGACCGGAGAATGCTTAAAGGCGAAGATGAATTGACAAAAAGGTAATATGTGCATGAAACTACTAACACTACTACCACTCCTAATAAAGTAATTAGAGTTAATTCTCCCCACTCTAAAGAATTCAAAGTTGCTAGCGTTGCTCATATGAAAAAATGTCTTATAGAAATTTCTGGCAGTTATATTAGCACTCAAATGCTAGAACATATTACAAATAAGCCTATAAAATTTGTCGAATTTCTGAAAAATGAAGAATTTTTTTTTCTTTCAAAAAAAGCTAAAAAAAGAATGAAATACCTTTTTAGGATTGAATAAAAATTATTCATGTTGATAAGAAAAAAAATTTCTAAAGTTATTTTTTTTTCTTCTCTCCAAAGTTGACCAGGGACGTACATTACGTGCAAATTTGGTTGGTGGGGTGGGTTGAGGGTTTAACTCCTCCCCCAAATAAATTATTTCCTTATAAAATTTTATATTTTCAAGAAGAAGACATTTTGGGTCTGATGACCTGACATCGTTCTAATTGACTTTCTTCCCCACCGTTATCACCACCACTGCACAGCAATTCACTATCAAGACCTAGTATCTACTGGAAAACTCAATTTGTGTAGGAGATAAAGCTACCCTAGACTCGATGCGACGAGTCCATTGGCGAAGCCAGAATTTTTCCTCTGCTGCACTTCTTGAGTTACGAACTAGTAGCCACAAAAGGGCTTCAACGGTGTTTCAAAAAGTCAAAAAGACATATTAGAGACATTATAATGTACAGTACAGACATATAATAAAGTTCATAATAATATATATATATATATATATATATATATATATATATATATATATATATATATATATATATATATATATATATATATATATATATATATATATATATATATATATATATATATATATATACACGATACATTAAAACAAGGATTCCCAGGAAGACTCATAAAAATATGAATTTCACAGGAATTAATGCTTATCTGAAATCAAATGCTTACAAAGGGTTTTACGCACTATATTTTAGAGTTGTACACGATTTTGTGTTTTTAGACAAGCTTTGACATCATGTATGTACAACTCCAAAAGTGACCTTTTTTGTGCCTATAACCAGAAGTATTATTCATAGAAACGGCAAAATTAAAAATGTCAAAATAATTGGAGATGACAAAGTAAAAAATAGACCATAATAGAATTTAAACGCACACAATAAACACAGGATGAAGCCAAAAAAAACATAATTGCAAGAAGGTCTTCTCAATTTGAAAATCTTTGAAAGAAGACATGAATTATCATCATCAGTCTCATTATCAGCACCTTGCTGAGCTGACCGCCAACAAAATCTCTTCAAATCCTAACCTCTTCAATTCGTCACCTCTTCTTTGTCGAGGCAGGTAAATGGCTTTAAATCACCAAAAATTAGGGTGGGGGAATGTATTTTCCAAGTCTAGGGAAAACAAATTTGTCGTTTTTTCTTCAATTTTTTCGATAAAATATTAAAAAAGAAATGTTCAATGAAATACCCCCAAAAAAGTATTTCCAAAATCTTTGGTGTGGGGGCAAAATTAATTCAGGGGGTACATGCCCCCCCTGACGTCACTGGATATGACCAACAATCCCACTATCCAAACATGACAGGCAATCGTTAGATAAAACTTGCTTCTCCTTGGACTTGCCCATAATCACCATTCAGATTCAGATCTCATAATTAAAGTACAAGTTCAAGTAAGAAAATGCTTGAACTGTGTCCTATGTGCTCATCTACTATCTCCTTTTGTACGAAGCAATAGTACGTCAATTACTTTGAACATGATTACCAAATTGGATATAGAGTATATTCTGTGGTGTAATTGCCACCAGATGTAATTGATTTTGCTCTTTCTGGATAACAACTGACAAATCCAGATAGGTACAGATAATTTTAGCATTCCTTTGACTCACTTGAATGATGCCCTGCCTCTGCGGCTGCGTTACTATTTCTTTTCATCTGACAAATCGATGAGCATGGTGGCGTTATTCTCATCGATCTAGGGCTAGACAAAATAGCTGGAATGATTATAGATCTGTAAGTTATAAGTCTATCTCTTAAGAGCTCAGCCTAGGGAGCACCCTAGATGATATTGATACTGGTGTTCTACTGGTGTACCGGTGTACTATATGATATTGATACTGGTGATATTGATACTGGTTGTTAGTGTTCTACCAGTTAGTTTCACTTGCATGATTTCATTATTGACGAATGGGTGTCCTTCATCAATTCCCAAATGCCATTTTTTACTCAAGTGGAACGTCTCTTTCATAGCCCCCAGCCGGAATATTTGATCAATTAGATACTGTAATCCATGGCTAGTCCCAAGTAAATAGCATTTTATAACTATTTAGGTTAACCTATACCCCCTTTCTTTCCCACAAAAAAAAAATCTTCGTTACGTGTCTGTTTGCATCAACTTGAGATAGAAATAATGGAGCATAATGACTTAAAAGTTTCTATGGCTTTAAGAATATCTCTCGTTTGAGTAAATATTTTACAAGAGAAAAGGCTTACCCTATTTATAAACAAAAAAAAAAAAAAAAAAAAAAACTCCGCGAGTAGAGATGTTATGTGTCATCACTCAGAAGACACACGAGCCAAAATGAAACAACTCAAAAGAGCGCGAAAAGTGTTTCGAAATGTGCAAGATTCTAGTGAGGAAAAAATCTCCCCATATTGACCGACTTGAACTTAAATCATTGTTCTTATATAAACTAGATTTAGAGCTGATGAGTACTTAAGAGTAACAAGATGCTTGTCCAAAAGAGGTTTTTGAAATATATTTAAATACTCCAGTCAAAAGTAACCACAACTTGAGTCAGCGGTGTGACTCCGTAAGTCCAGCCAGAGTCAATCTAGCTCTATATGGGTACCTGGAGAAATCTGTAAGTCCAGCCAGAGTCAATCTAGCTCTATATGGGTACCTGGAGAAAACATAAGGATGCTCCATTCCTTCAAAATTGGGTCAATATTTTCCCTGGCTGGATTTTTTAATTTCATTTTCTTCCCTGGGTTCGAATCTCTAAGAATAACAGGCTAACCGGAATCCATTTTCTTGAACTCATGAGTACCCATTGTTTCATTTCCAGTAATGTTGTGGAAAAGGCAACGTTGCTGCGATTAAGGTAGGAAATGAGGTTAGTAGCGGGTTTCGTAATGAAACGTGCCTTCATTACCTGCCTTAATCTGCGATTAAGGCAGGAAATGAGGTTAGTAGCTGGTTTCGTAATGTGGTTGAGGTTAGTAGCTGGTTTCGCTGGTTTCGTAGTAGCTGGTTTCGTAATGAAACTTGCCAGGTTCTTACCATCTTACCGAATCAGGCTCTTACCAGGGATACAGAGGAGGGGGAGGTATGCGCTAATGTTTGGGCTCTATGAAGTCCATTCTTATGGAATAACCAAAGGTTTTCAAGTTTATCCCGCTTTTTATGAAAAAAAATTGTTAAAAAGTGGGAGGGGTGGACAAACCTCCTATTACTAGCATAAAAGGAGGAACAGAAAAAAGGGGAGAGAGAGAAAAAGTGAGATTCTAGTGGTCCAGTTTTAGACAACTGTAAAAATTTGAAGTGTAACGCTGAAGTCTACAAATTTCACTGACTAAATTACGGAAAACTGAATGTCATAGACGCTGAGAATGTAGATGTAGACGTCATAAAAGATGTTCTAATCCCCTTTGGCCGGGCAAATCTCATTATACAGTACCTCTAACTATTCCGAGGGGAAGGAGGATGGAGGCGGCTTGAGTCTTTTCTAAACATTTCCTTGGAGAAGATAGGTGTGAAAGATGTTTCAAAAAGCGTTCTTTTTTATTTCTTGAAGAGAAATCGGAGAGGAGATTTGCCTTAGCTGCCAGAAAGATTTCCGGCAGCTGACAGAAAGATTTACTCTCATTTATAAATGTTGTAAGTTTCTAAGAGGTCCATTAAGCCAGTATTGAGGGATGGGCAATTCACCCTACACCGTCCGTGTGCCAGTATATGTGTAAGAGTATCTTACCTGTTTTCCAAATGACATCTGCAAGATCGGCTCATTAATCAGAATGTTTGAAGCTATTTTGGCTGAACTCACTGCTTTCTTTGGCCTCCCTCTCTTCATATGCAAAAAGAAAAAGCAAGTATTAAAAAGGAGCAGGGCCAAAGAGTAAGAAAAAGGGGGATTTTGGTGCCTTAACATTAGCAAACTAGTTAATATATAAGTTTACCAGTGTCTGTATTATTATACCATTTCAAACAATTTGCAGATTTTGTCTTAACAATACAACTACCTGCCATCACTAATTCTTTACTTTGCTTTCCTTCTTCGCTTGGCATCTTCACTCTGATATCTTTATTCAATTCTTTACTCTGCCATTACTAATTCTTTACTCTAATATTTTACTAAATATGAATAAGTTCAAATTTAATTAATTATTTTCAAAACGCCTAATGCTTAAAATATTAACAACGAAAAAGATCGTGGTAAAAAAGATGGTACAACTAATATATTAATAATAATAATATCTAAATAAATATATATTTTGTATATACATAATAGTAATATTATGTAATAACCATATATTATGCATATATTTATATATATATACATATATTTCTCTTTGTTGTTAAATGATGTCTAGTCCATCAAACATGCGGCCATTTATTTTGGTATGCCGTGTCCTTTCAAACAGTGGCACCAATTGGGAGGGTACTTGCCCCTCCCATAGATTTCAAAAAACCCGTTTTTTTTACTTTCACTGAAAAGAAGACCACAAGATTTTGAACAATCCATGAAATATCATCGTAATATAATAAAATAATTCTGAAGAATAATCTAGTCTTGTAAGATTTTTTACTGATTCTCCCACACAGACAGGGTAATGTGTTACTTTCCAGGCGACTAAAATATTGAGCATATCTCATTTCTTTAAATATTAGAGACATCTTAGTTTGCCTCAAACTCATTCTCTCCAACAAATCCTTCGACACAACAGAGAAGAGTCATATTTTTATGCTGTCCGTTGAGGGAAATGTTTAAACATTAACTGATTGACAGTTTTGGGGTATTGTTGTATAAATGCACAATATTTCATTAATAGGTTTGATTTGAAGGGTAATTGCATCTATTAAAAACACGCTTCTGAGCCAAAGACCGCATCCAGGGGGGTTAGGGGGTTTCAATCCTCCCGCTAAAATTTTCATCTGAGTAATAAAAGTGTAATAAAAATGCATATAAACAACTTTGTGATGCATTTATTAAATTTTTACCCCCCCCCCCTCCAAGCATAAATCCTGGATACGCCCTTGGACGAGCCTACTAATTTTGGAACCCAACTTTAGGACTGCAACTTGCAAATTCCAATCTTAGAAAACCAATAAATAAAGTAGATGATATTATAATATCTCCCTGTACACAAGACAGACCAACCATCGATACTTTCTAGCAAAAATAAATGTTTAATTCTTATAATTTGTGTGATGCGTTCTCCGGGTAGAGATGTGATGCGTTCCCCGGGTAGAGAGAGGGGGGAGAGGTAGTAATATATCAAAGAAGATCTATTTTCAAAGCGCAACGGTTTTAGCAAATAACTATCTAACTGGTGCTATGTGATAAATGGAGGTAATATCATTTAGGTACATCATCATTACTTTACTGAGTTTGCTGAGTACCAAAGTCAGAAATCAGAATCCCTGCTTTTAGGCACTTTTAAATAAACTGAAATTACCTGAAAAGAGTACTGAAATTACCAAGCTGCTGCCCTGAATTTAGATCCGAAGAGTATTTACCCGAATACCAAAGAACCGACTTTAGTTTTACCATTTATGCGCAATTTTCAAATTAAAAGACGGTGTAAACCTGGAAATCCCTTCTACCTGAGTGAGACGTTTTTGAGAGATACAGAGCTTTGAAGGTAAAACTGACTTAAAAAAAGTGCACGTTTTTCTGAAGCAAATAAACAACTGGCATTGACAGACTCGGCAGGCAGGGATTAGATCGCGTCTTGACCCACTACCCCGCCGCCAGTAGGTTTGTGATTAATTAAAGAAAATATTTTCCTTAAAAAGTCTGTAAATCACAAATTCTGCAAAACATGAAAAGAAAATGTGAATACGGATTTTGAACCATTGAACTCAAGAATGAACTCTGAAAAAAGAATTTGGCGAGTGAAGAATGTTCCCCAAAACTTTTGGCAAACCAAAATGTTTGAGTTTCATTTCCCCGGTTTTGAATTCGGTTCTGAAGAACGTTGTAGGTCAAAGTCACCCTCCCCCCCCCCCCCGGAGCGTGTAAGAGGGCTCGAAAAATGTTGACGAAGGCCGTCTAAACAAAAAAAGAAGCAAAATAATAAAACGCAAAAAAACCTCAGTGATTCACAAAAGTAACGCTATTCAGCAAATGATGCCATTCAAGACGTTTTTGATTATTCATTAGATTTCCAAATCCCTTTCGTTTCTTGTTTGATTCCCAAGATACAGCAGTGCTTCTACTATATCAGTGCAACCCAATTTTCTGGGTGTCACCAGATATATCCGAAGGAAAATTGGGTTCCAAAATCTCCAACCCGCAAGAATTCGGGGATAGTCGGAGCACTGAGACCATTGTCAAAGGTCCTTAAATGGCTCCTCAAATATGCACGAAGACCGTAAGATAATATAAACCAAACAGAAAACGCAATAACTGACGTTTCATTATTTTGAAATTCATTTTATTATGACTCATGCTATAATTAATATGATTCATAGCACGTCACGATTCATATTACGATTCACAGTAACAAAAATTATTCATAATACGGATCATATTGTGGTTCATGATATCCTGAAAATACAGTTTTCAGGGTAAAAGCCCTGTCCCCCTGGAGCCTCTAAAATGGGCGAAGAAACCGTACACAAAGGCCGTCAAAACGCAAAAAAAAAGCAAAACCATAAAATAAAGAATACCAACGAGTAAAAAAAAGTACAGATGGTCAGTAAATAATGCCAATGGAGACGCGGCCTAGGCTGCCGTACCTCAAAAGGCGCAGACCTTTTTTATAATTGTACATCTGATATTAATAGCCTACTTTCTTAAATTTAAATTTCGCTAATCTCGTATTTTATTTGGCTCTGCAAATTCAATATTCAGGATTAGAGCCCCATTTCCATTGAGCCTCTAACGAGCGACAAAAGTGATGCTGGTTGGCAAATGATGCCACCTGACCTGACCTTGGTACCCCAAAAAGGCGCTAAGTGACTTTTTTTTTAATATTATGAAACTGATGCTCACAGGCTACATTTTCAAATTTAGCATATTCTTTCGATATTCTACTTCTGTTCCCCGTATTTTATTTGACTCTGCATATACAATAGCCTACTTGGGGTTATCCCCATTGAGTCTCAAAAAGCGTCTTGGTAAACGTGCACAAAGGTCGTAAACAAGGAAACAGTAAGTAAGAAATCGGTGAGTCAGAAAAGTGTTGCTGGTCTGAAAACGATGTCTCTCAAGACCTAACTTAGGCTATGGTGCTCCAAAAGGCGCTATGCGACCTTTTTATAATCATAAAACTGAGATTCGTAGCCTACATTTTTAAGCATGGCAAGTTCCATTGATTTTTCACTTCCTGTCTCAGATATATTATTTGGTTCTAACGACACAATTTTCAGGGTTAAAGCCCCAATGAGTCTCTAAAAGGGTGTCCAAAAACGAACACTAGGGCCGTATAAAAAGCAAAATAATATAAAGCAAAAAAAAACACGGCGAGTCACAAAAGTAATGCCGGTCAGCAAATGATGCCAGTCAAGACCCGACTTCAGCTGTAGTGGTTCAAAGAATAGGTTATACGGTGTTTTTTTTTTATTATCAATAAACTGAGATTTATACCCTATATTTGGTTCTTCCCCCCATCAGGTTAATCTAGTCTTCCGTCCCTAGTTAAACATAGGAGAAATCCTACTGCGGTTTCCTCATCGTGGCAGTCAGGTGGAAACGGCCGGAATTGCCTACCCCAATTCTGACTAGGCCAAACCGCAGAGGGTGCCATCAGAGAGTGGACACCTGCATGGTTAAATATATTTCCACGAAACGTCCAAAGTATGGACGAAGATGGGAAAAGTCCTGGCTCGAATTAATTGAGCCACTCGCAAACGACCGAGACTATTGGCTTACTACAATGACGAAGCTACTGGACGCCAGGGAGAGCGGAGATGCTTGAGTCCTGCTACAAGTACAAAGTAAGTAAGTAATTCAAGGATCAAAGTGGCCCATGCTTCCTCCATAGCTGAGAAAGAGAAATAATACTCGTATGCGGCTGTGGCAAGTTCAAGCTTGCACAGAAAGGTAACATAAATGCATAATATGCAGTTTTTAATTCATGTGTAAAGCTTCGAAAACAATTCTAGAAGGTTCGATAAAATGGTACAAAGTACAAAGTAAGTAAGTAATTCAAGGATCAAAGTGGCCCATGCTTCCTCCGTAGCTGACAAATAGAAGGGAGCATCTCAAGCTAAGATGCTTGAGTCCTGCTAAAAGTACAAGTAAGTAAGTAAGTAAGTAGTAAGCTTGGTTCTAAAGATACAATGTTCAGGGTTAAAGCCCCATCACATTAAGCCTCTATAAGGGTGTCGAAAAATGAGTATTAGGGCTGTAAACACACAAATAGGCAATACGCGAAAAAACTCGGCGAATCGCAAAAGTAATGTTGGTCAAAGAATTATGCCAATCAAGGTGCAGCTCCGACCACAGTGCTTCAAACAGCGCAATGTTATTATTTTATTACTAAAAACTGAGATTCGTAGTCTATATTTGGTTCTGAAGATTCAATGTTTAGGGTTAAAACCCAATCCACACTAAGCCTCTAAAAGGGTGTCAAAAATGAGTATTAGGGCTTTAAAACGCAAAAAGGCAATACGCGAAGAAACTCGGTGAGTCGTAAAAGTAATAGTAGTATCGTAGTAATAGATATCAATTGCACATGTAATTACACAAGAATATACTGTGCAGTTTGACGTGCTAATTGCAAAAAGCGACCATACCTTTTATATTATAGACCTATAAAGTGAACAAACACGTTTTGAGAGTATAATTGAGATTATATAACGCAACCAGACTGGCTATTGCTATTGATTTCAAACTTATATGGAATTGCACAAGAATATACAGTGTGGTTTCACGTGCACATTTTAAAAAGCGAGCAAACCTTTACCTATAAAGTGAACAAACACGTTTTGGAACTATGGTTGAGATTATATAACGCAACCAGACTGGTTATTGCTATTGATATCAATTGCACATGGAATTACACAAGAATATAGTGTAGTTTGACGTGCACATTGCAAAAAGCGAGCAAACCTTTACCTATAAAGTGGTCAAACATGTTTTGAAACTATAGTCGAGATTGTATAAAACAACCAGACTGGTTTTGAGGCAACACCGATTTTTTAAGGTCAATCAGAGAGAGGGGAGGTTACTCCATATACGATAACTTGATTGGTAATTGGATACGAATAAATGGAGTGATTTTCATTCGTCCTTGAGATTTTGTATATACCTGACATGCGTTACGATTAAATTTTCATAAGGTTCTAAGACACCATGGATAAAGCATCTGATATTATTGACTTGGAGCCTTTGGCTACAGCGATTTATAATGTGAGTTCAGTTTAGTAAATTTTATTAATTTATTTCCAAATAAAATCATTTTACATAGTCAACCCTCAAGTAAATTCAAATTCAGGGCATACCCCCCCCCCCCAATACAAACTCTACTATATGATGTTTATACTTGATAGAAAGCGTAAAATACACTCTTTTTTCCATTACGTAAACCCCATCTTCCCTCCCCCCTCTGTTTACGAGTTTAATTCATTCATTAGAAATAATTCTTTCGTTCAAAATTGTCATTTTCCTATCATACATCTAAAATTATCAAAATAGAGTGTGCTCTCTTTCCGGTCTAGATAAAACCGTGTGTGATTAAGACTTTAATCCTGTTACAACACTGATGATTTCATAAACAACCTTTGCATGCGCATTATCTAAATTAAGAAAACAAAGGAATGGAAATGATTAAGGCTACATGCTTTGCGTAATTCTAGACGGTTTGAAAATGGGTTAATTATGTTTAGGATCGAAAAATAAACTATTCCCGTAAAATCTGAACTAATAAGGGTTTTTGACTGTAAACTAGTTTTTTTTAAGAAAATTATGAAAAAATTACACCTAATGAGAGGAGTGTTCTATTTTCAAATGTCTTTGATGAAAGCAAATAATGTTTCAGTTAAATCTTCAATGTTTTACCTTCATGGAAAGGAAGGGGGAGGGGGTTTAAGAAAAAGATACACAGCTTTATTATGCGTAAATTGAATAGCATTTTTACCTATGATCGCAAATTTTAGGACTGTAAGCTGTGTGTTAACAATCTTCTTTATCTTATTTAAAGCCTCAAGACTGGAACATTTATTTTTTTTTCTAAATGGTAAAAAATAGAAACATTGATTTCTATCCTAAGGCTACAGACTACTGTTTGTCAAGATTTATTTTTTCACAAGTTGTGCAATAAAACGTTTGATTTCTAAGCCTAGTATATTTCTTGCAAAATTTTACTTTTTACTGTGCTGAAAAGGGGGGAGAGGCTTCTTTACGATAAATGCTTTTTAGACAAAATTCTGGTTATGGGGCGGGGGGGGGGGTACTAATTTTTCTTCTGTAAAAGAGGAATCATTATTTCATACTAAATTTTTTCTTCTTTTTTAAGGAGGATTCCGACAAATTATTTTCAAATGTCTTTGATGAAAGCAAATAATGTTTCAGTCAAATCTTCCATGTTTTACCTTCATGGAAAGTAGGGGGGAGGGGGTTTAAGAAAAAAAGATACATAGCTTTGTTATGCGTAAATTGAATAGTATGTTTACCTATGATCACAAATTTTAGGCCTGTAAGCTGTGTGTTAACAATCTTTTTTATCTTATTTAAAATATATAGACTGGAACATTTAAGATTTTTTTCTAAATTGTAAAAAATAGAAACATTGATTTCTATCCTGACTACTCTTTGTCAAGATTTATTTTTTCACAAGTCGTGCAATAAAACGTTTGATTTCTAAGCCTAGTATATTTCTTGCAAATTTTTACTTTTTGCTTTGCTGAAAAGAAGGGAGAGGCTTCTTTGCGATAAATGCTTTCTAGACAAAATTACGGTTACGGGGCGGGGGGGGGGGGTACTAATTTTTCTTCTGTAAAAGAGGGATCATTATTTCATACTAAATTTTTTCTTCTTTTGTAAGGAGGATTCCGACAATTACTCTCCCCCTGAAAAGAGAGCAAAAGGGGACGATGCCACACCGATGCAAGCTGCAAGGCCTTCCATCATAAGATATGCCGGTTCCTTTACACATACTCTGGGCCACCCATTGACCACTCAACTTTTAATGCCTGGAGCCTCTCACGCCAGTGCCAGCTCTGCGCAAACCTCTATGAAACCTGGCAGAAAATTGAAAAGAGAGTGGGCGGCTTCTCATAATGCCTCAGCCCCGTCTACTCAAGATTGTGTGGTTGCCCCCCGTCATGCTTTACCAGGGTCTTCAGGCACACAAATGCAGTCAGAATTTGTAAATGTAAGCATTTTTACCTATGCTTTCTACCTGCTTATATAAATATCTACCTATTTCTTTCCAACCTTTTTTTTTGTCTTTTCTTTTCGCCATTTTTTCAACACTGTAAAAGTGTGTGTCAGAGATATTAAAATGTTATTTTCGCTATAATATTAATCCCCCACCCCAACCATTGTTTTAAATTTCTCTGCTCCCTCCCCTCAGAGATACCTAAATACAATGTACTTTTTTTTGCTTGTCAAAGAAACCACTCTTTTGCTATTAGTCAAAACATTACATTTTCTATGTCACACCAAACTAGCGAATATTTATCGGGGGCTTTTTCGGCGTTCAATTTTTTTTCAGTGTAATTAAAAAAAATTAATCAAGTTCTATTTTGGCTACTTTATATGAAGTGAGGGGGAAAGTTTTTAGTTAAAATAAAGCTACGAGGGGAAATTATGTTTTGAGTGAGGTGTAAAAATGCTACTTATTTAATAACCTGGTAAACATATGTCTTGAAATGCTTCAGGATAAATAGGGTATTGCTTCTTTCCGAACTTTCTGGGGGTGGGGGCAAGTATTTAGTTAAGATAATTCTAGGAGGGGGAAATTAAGTTTTGAGGGTAAAAACATGACAGTTTTTAAACTTTATGAAAATAATGGATATTTCACATAGAAAATAAACCCTTTTTTCTATAGATTAATTAATTAGTAGCGCCATCAACATCAGGTGATGAAGCATCCATTTTTAGCGGACCTGAACCATTCATCGCACCACCAACGGAGTTTATCCTACGGGATGATCCTACACTAGTTCTTTTATATATGGATTGGTATAGGGGTTTTTTAAATGATTATTATGGGGACATGGCCAGCCTAGATGATCTAACTTGTGACATAGACATAGTGGAGGACCCGGAACAGACAGATAGATTTATGAAAGAGCATTTAGGCGATGTTAGTAGTAGTGTATCTCAACCGGGTCCTCATAAAGAAACTCCGTCACAGGACAATACAGGCTGGCTTGATCGGCTATCCCCAAACACCCTGGAAGATATACTAACTAGCCTAGAGGATTTCATGCCACGTCCATCCAATGCAATTGAACAGACTGGGGGTGGTGCTATTGACAATTCTATGTCACCCCCACCATTCTGGTTAATGATACCACTAGTACTAATAATGATATAACAACATTACAAGTATCCCCACTTCCAGATTTTTTTTCTTTCCAACTCTGCCTTGCACCATACAAAGGTCTACAGTGCCAAATTTAGTGACCCCTTTAACTCTTTGATGCCAGGAGATATAATAACAGATCACCTGGACATTACACATTTATATGCTAATATGATTCGAGCCCTTCTTGAACAACAGATGGGGGTGTGAGGTGGAAGGGAGAGTTTAAAAGTATCAATAGCACTAAAAATATTTCTTTTTAATGAAAATGCGAGCAAGCTGTATTCGAAATACTTGCACACAGAGATGTTGGCTATTCGCCCGCATTTATCAAATTACGAGGTTTTTCTAGATTGGGTTAATAGCATTCAAAGTAAATGGAAAAATTATCACAAGGGGTGTAGCGGGTCGGTGGTTTTATTTATTGAGAGTTTAAACGTTAATATTTGTATATTTAAAAATGATTTTATTTGAAGCGGTGGTGGGGAGAGGGCTATAGTTTTAAAATATCATTCAGATTTAGAGGGATGTAGAGGGATACAACGAATCTGTTTCGATACGAGGCTACAGTGTTTCAAGTATGCATTTTTAATTGCCGCATACAAACCTCTTCAAATAGATGCCTCTAAGAAAAAGTTGGGTGAATTGGCAGTTAATGGTAGGGAGTGTTCAAAGTTCCTCATTTTAGATTTTAATTGTTTAAATGGTCAATTTCCCATGACATTAAAAGGAATAGATATTTTCGAGCGGGCTAATGCACATTTAAAGATTGGTGTCACGGTGCTGCAATATGAAGACGAATTTGAGGAGGGGCACCGTTCTAATAAAAAAGACTTGTTTTGTACAGAGAGGCATTCATTTATTGAGGTAGTGGGATCCTGACTGTGACTTCTTCGCTTGCTGCCCACAGTGTCCGATTCAATTGAGTATTTTTATATAGTTAGTGATACTAGTTGTGCTCAGTAAAAGGGTCAAAAGCGGAATTTTTTGTGTTATTACTGTCCGATATGCCTCTCAAGATCTTACTCAGATTTAAAGTTGAAGCATCACATGAAACACTTTAAACGTCAAGAATACCAGGCTGTGGAGACGGTAAGCGGAGATAAAGCGATCTTAAGTTTTAAGAATTTCCAAAACACGCTCCTACAGAGCAATAAGATCACTTTAGATTGCGAGGCCCGACTCACAGACCTGTAAGATTCGTCAAATCCAAATCGTTTTAAAACAAATAAAGCCACAGGGGTTTTTTACGCTCTCGCGCAACGACATTACAATAATACCATGAAAGTGCTGGATGTAGTTGACATGTTTGGTGGCGAAGACTGCATGCGCTCGGCATTGGTCAGTCTAGTCGAATCAGCGAACGGTGAAATTTCGCACCTTCTTTACACAAACTATCCTATACTCCTATCACCAGATGACAGATTGGCCATTAAAAATCGTAAAATTTGTTGGGTTTGCAAGGGAGAATTTGATAATGGTGTAGGGAATGGAGGGAGGAGGAAGGTGATCGACCACGATCATTTGTAGCAGGAAATTACATTGGGGGGAGTAACTTTAGAGGGTAGCACATCAGTCGTGCAATTTAAACGCTAGACAGCAATATTTCGTACCTGTTTTTATACACAATTCCAATTATGACTTACAGTTTGTTCGACCGGAATTGGCCCACATTGTTAAGACAAGAGGCGTAGACAACACATGGGTAAAGGGTACGTTTTCATATAAAATAATACCCAAATCATCGGAGAAGCTACTGCTTCGAGAATTCATATGGAAAAAAGCTGACAAGGGCAACATATGACTGAAAAAATTCCATGTTTTAGACTCCTTCAGATTCTTCCCCAAATCCTTAAGTCAATTAATTCAGGTACAGAAAAGTGACAATTTTGACAGCTTCCCCCTCCTCAAACATCGCTTCCCAGATGATGAAATGTATGATTTATTAACGTGTAAGGGCATATATGCATATGATTATTACAACTCTGCCTCGAGGCTAGATGAGGTGTCATTACCGCCCATTGAAGCTTTTTACAATTCTCTTACTGAGAGTGAGTGCACCACTAGCGACTGTGAATTTGCTAAGAGGGTTTGGGCAAAGGATGGATGTAAAAATGGTTGGGATTATTGTAAACTATACTTGGCCAGTGACGTACTCATTCTTCTGGACATTATGTGCAGAAATACGGATAAAATCTAAGAAGAATTTGAGTTGGATGTAGCGTAATATTTTTCCACTCCCCATATGGTGATGGACTTTATACTTAAAATCAGAAAAGAAGAAACAGGTCTGATTGCCGATGTGGATCAGCATCTGTTATTACAAAGAACAATGAGGGGTGGGTATGTTTTTCACGGGGACCGTATCATGAAAACTGATCCGACCGGACGGCACACCGATGAAAAGTCAGACGCAGTTTTTCTGGATATGAATATCCTTTACCCATCGGCAATGTCTCGCTACTGTTTGCCGTGTGGCAATTGTAAATTGCTTAAAAATAATAGCGATTTAAATTTCCCCGACATTGCTAGTGTTGGGGAGAATTGGGCACAGGGAGGGTTTTATTAAACTAACGAGGAAATACAAATGGAATTTCATGACTTTTTATACGGCTTCCTTTTTCTGTGCATTAATATACCGGTGGGTAGGAACTCTCTGAGCCCCTACAATTTATCTTTAGTAGAGGATGGGAGTATGCACTGGGTACCTTCAAAACAAAAACTGATTGCCGACCTCAACCCGAAACAGAATATCGTTGTTCATCACGTGCTATTGAAATGGATGGTCTCCAATGGTTTCAAAGTCACAAAGATTCATCGAGCCCTCCAATTTGATCAAAAGCCTTACATGAAAACATTTATTGACAACTTTGTCAGTAAACATTCAAAAGTGAAAACAAAAGTCGAAAAAGAAATCTAGAGACTCATTTTGAGCTCCGTTTTCGGTAAGATATGCGAAGTCGAACGAAACAGAAGTCAATGTGACATTGTAACAAATCCCAAAGATTGTGCTCGAATCATTGCGGATCAAAACTTCACGTCGTTCAAAATCATAGACTCTGATATGGTGCTCCTACATAACAAAAAGAAAAACGTTGTTATAAATGAAAGAATTGCATGCAGGATTGTGAACGCGGAAATATCTAAAAAACACATGTTGACTTTTTAGTATAATGTATGAAAGGTGTAGTGCCGAATTGAGGGACAAGTTCAAGTGTAGTATGGAGATACTGATTCACTCTTGACAAAGGTCAAAACAGAAAATCTATTGAATGATTTGGAAAATGGCAAGTACATTAGCTCACAAATGGACTACACAAATTGGGATGAATCCCGCTACCCAGAGCTAGTGAAACGCCAGGCCCCAAGTCAATTGTTAATGTTAAAATATGAAACGGGTAGCGATCTGATATCCAGTGGTGTGTTTCCTGGACCAAAAGTATACTGTGTGGAAGCGCACAACAAGGATATTAAACACGTTTGCAGGGGGGTACCTTAACATTTTGTAAAAAATGATTTTAAAATGAGTGTCTTTAGAAACTGTGTGGAACGTAGTTTAGTCCCAAGAGCAAAAGTCATGGCGATTCGTTCTTTACAATATAAAAACTACACAGTTAGAGTTGAGAAAAACGCCATGTCGGCCATATCGGACAAAGTCTATGTACTTGAGGATGGTGTGAAGGTACTACCACACGGTCACTATTTAATCTCAGACAGAGTTGAATGTGTAGAGTACAGAAAACAACTCGGTCTACAAAAATTAACTTAAATTCTTTAAAATGTACAAATTGGGTGGGAGGGTTTTTTTTGGGTGATGGATGTTTTTAAATTCTCTTTTTTTATCACAAACAATTTTCAATGTGTGTGCAAGGCAGAGCAATTTCATTAAAAATTCCATTATTTAATGCCCCCCTCCGACCCGCCGCAGCGGACCCCACTGCGCTTCCCGGCCCGCGGCGCTTCCCGGCCGCCACAGCGGCCGCCCTCGGCCGTCTGCCGCCGCAGCGGCCGTACCCCCCCCCCCCCAGGGGGGGACCCCATTTCAAATTTAAAATGTTGTAAATAAAAGTGTGATATTATTTTAAGTGTGTGTGTATATTCTAATAAATGTTGTATTTTTTTATAAATAAATTAAAAAAAGCGTATTTATTAAAGTGTTTTTTTCCAGTGCTTATGTAAAATAAATGTTGTATTTTTTGTGCTTTTTTCATGTTCAATTTAGTATTTATAAAGTGCTATTACTATTATGTATTATGTATATGATTATGTATATGTATATGATTCTATTATGTATATGATTCTTTATTCTTCTTCTTCTTCTCATTATTCTCGAACGGACTAGTAGGGAAATTATTTAGTCATTAGACAACTATAGTCTACAGTTAGTTGTAGGTGAACTGTTGAAGGGAACATGTATCAATTTAAAACACCATTCAGATCGTATCTGTGTGGGCCATCAATGTCAGGCAAAATAACACTCTTAACTAAAATAATTAAAAATTGTGATACAATTTTTGAGGAAAAGCCGAAAAAAATCTACTATTGTTACAGTGTTCGGCAGGAGTCAGACGATAAAATAAAAGCAATTGCAATAGCAGGGTTGGTGCAGATACAATTCATACAGGGACTTGATGTTTTCAGCATTATTGAACCAAACTCTTGGCTGATTATTGACGATCTGGCTGAATTTATTGAACAATGGTCCCACGAAATGATATAACTGTTCACTGTTCGCTCTCATCATGAACAGATTTCCGTTACTATGGTTCTAAACAATCTCTATCACCAGAGCAAATGTATGCAAACACTTGCATTGAACTGCACCTACTATATCATCTACAGAGTTGTTCGTGATCCTAGCTCGCTAATAACTCTCAATAAACAAATATACCCCGGCGCCCCTAAATTTCTGCTCTCAGAATACAATCAGGCAACTAATAAACCCTACGGCTATATCCTATTGGATCTTAATCAAAATACACCCGAGGATTTGCGTGTAGTCACAGATATTTTTGACAATGAAATTACAGTATATCTCCCCGTGAAGAGTAAAAAGGGGTATTAGTTGCTATCATGACACTGAAGAAACTACATGAAAATAGACATTTATTTTCAGTTCTAAGCACTTCAAAACCCTCACTTAGGAAAGCCATACTCAAACATGGTATTCACAATGATTTCATTAATCTAATATCTGAACTTTGTTTAAATTTGACCGAGGGTAATGTTCAACTGCCAGAAGTAGCTAAGCAATAGGCAAAGCAACATCGTTCCATTGTACGTACATTGACCTCTAAAAAGAAAGGAAAGAATTTTAAAAAGAAACGTCTTCTTCAGGCGGGCGTTAGCTTTTTCAAACTTTTACTGCCAATAATTGCAGGACTTGTAAACAGTTTTCTCTAGAGATAGAATGGCAAAACCCTACAAAATGACTCCAATAGAACTCGCTCTCTCACCCGTGGAACACTTTGAGAACAATCTGAGTAAATTAATTGACAACGAGAATATTGAGGATGATAAAAAACTGCTTTTACTTCAAGATGCACTTCGCCGAGTGGACAAACATAAGCCCCATCGTGCGAAGGCCAGTGGTATTGATCACAAAAAAGAATCATCTCCTCAGGATGCTGCTGCTGCTGCTGCTGCTGCTGCTGCTGCTGCTGCTGCTGGAACAAAATTAAAGAAGGAGTAATTGTATTCATTTGTATTTAAAATTGGAAATCTACGGCCCCACTCTTATCGTCAACAAATTAAACGACTCCTAGTCTATCTCATGGAAAGTGGTCAAGATCATATTCAAGTTGATAGCATAGGGAACGAGATTATGATTCAAGGAAAGAGCTATAATCTACTTGATTTAATCTGTGATATGGTTACAAATCGTAAAGTACTATTATCATTTGACGATCATCTATACAACTATCTAAATACATTAAACTTCCCCAAAAGCCTTGTTATCAAATTCTAAAAAAATTAAATGAACATGCACCCTCGTCATCATCAACACCATTAAAATATGAACATGAAGAAGAAGATTTTAAATCAATCTTGAAAATACTAGTACACCTAGTGGAAACTTGACAATGAGGAGCAACACACCATTGATAGCTAGACTAAAGCAAAAACGTATCAAGTCAATGCCGCCATCACCCCTATCGCCAACAACTATTATACACCAGAGTAATAGGAACTGAACTATTCGTATACAATAAAAAGATCTAAAGTTATGAAACGTGTTGACGAAAATACTTGTAAAATAGAGAGAATAAGCTCCCCCACGACTCTTTTCGAGTGACCTATTTCTAAAACTAAAGATGAAAACGACTAACTACAAAATGAATCAAGTTACCCTCTACATAGAAATCATAGACTTCATGCTAATCATTGTCGGAAAACTAAAGCTTTTTTCCCATTGCATTAATGCAAGTAGATCTCTTAACTCTAGATGAGATTCAACGACGTCACAATACACCGTACAAATACATTCTACTTGCATCAGTGTTTATAGTCGTTATGCATATGCAATTCCATTGCGGTCAAAGAGAGGTGTTGAAGTTGCTCAGGCTATAGAAAATATTCTCGAAAAGAATTCGTATAAAACAATTCAAACAGATCGTGATTGTGAATTTGTCAATCCTCATGTTGTAAAAGTGCTAGTTGAGTATAGTAAATTTCTCTATCATAGTCATAGTCCTATAAAGGCTGCTTTGGCCGAACGATTGATAAGAACTATTCTAATTTTAATTTCAAGTTATTGTACATTGAAAAATACATCTGCTTTTATTCATGATTTAGATAAAATTTTGTTGATTTATAATCAACGACCTCATCGATCATTGTCCAACTCAACCCCAACGGATTGGGGCTACAGGATTGGGGGTCGGGTTGAATTTCAAGGAGAGTGTTAAGGAAAATATTAGATCTTCAGCAAGAGCCGTTGGTGAGCAATTAAAATCTCATCAAAATGGGGAGGGATTGAAAAGGATGCGTGCGCGTCATTCACTCATCAGTCTCTACCCAAGCGGGAAGCGAAGGACATCAACAAGAACTTTGATGAGCAAATCCAGGAAGACCAATAAGAAGAAGAAGAAGAAAAAGCTTGTTAGATCAAAGAAGGATTTCTTCTCTTAAAATGACATATCTCCCTCACAAAGAATCATATCCATCAATTAGATCCTCATTGAATCTATTCAATGCTGAAAATGCTGATGTCAGTGTGAAGTAGGGGTACTATGAACAATTTCACTCCCAACAGCCCCTCTCGGAAAATATACACTTTCAAATATTTTCCAATTAAGACTATTTAATTGATTTGTCGTCAAAATTTATTGATTTAAATGTTGTGGTGAAGAAAAATTCAGATAATACAATTCCAACTGCTGCCGATGGACTCTCCAACGAAAACTATGTTCTGTACAACCTATTCAAACAAATTAATGTGTTTATTAATGGAACATTGATTAGCACTAGCAATAATTTATCCAACTATGCAAGCTAATTACAATTCATTATTTTGACATCAATGGCATATAAGGAGTTGAGAGGACAGTCATTGGGCTATGAATATCGATCAGGTGTTGAAAAAGACGGTGAGCTGACTACTGCAGTGACCCAGGAGTATCATCTAGTTGGAAAATTAAATCATGAGATATTCAATATATCCCAATGGTTACCCCCCAATGTCAAGATTGACATAAAGTTGCAACTAGCCCCATCGAATTTCATTTTGAGAAAAACACTTCCTGCAGCACCCGATGCAAATGTCATTATCACATCGGCAATTCTCCACGTCCGTAAACAACAGGTTATGAGCTCTGTTGCATTGGCAGTGGAAAAGCTAAGAGCCAATGGCAACAACATTAAACTTTTTGTCCCCCATACAATCAACAATCAACGTCACAGTGCCACCGGTTCTTGTAGATATAGTGATTCATGGTGTATCACAGGAGATATTCCATTATACGTGGCATTAGACTTTTTGACTGACTGCACTGCCAATTCATCTGGGAATGAATCCTACCACTATCTTAATTTGTAAAGTCTATCCAATGTTCTTCGTGTGCTAAAAGTTATCCACTGTACACTCTATCACTTTATCAAAAAACCTATAGGAAATCTGAAAAAGTTGACCATACAATCCCTAGATGATGACTCCCAAATATTTGAAAATGAAATAACCTATTCAATGTTTTCAAAAAATCATGGTGTAATTGTTTTGGAGTTGTCGGGGACCCAGGATATGAGCATAGTAGGAACAGGGAATGTACGTTTAGAGTGCACATTTGCCGATGCTTTGACTGAGAGTATCACGCTAATATTATTGAGTCAATTTGAAACCTATTGGGAAATCGCACCCGACGGCAGTGTTCTACTAGACCTAGCACCATGACCACAAACCGAATAATCAACGTATTTAATATGGATCCATACATGTCTCAGTACAAGTCCTATTGCATACCATCGGACTTCATTGAAAAAATTCCAAGTGCTAACAATACCCTAATCATTGTTAATAGCAGTCCATCGACGTTGAAGACAGGCCATTGGCTACGCATCTTTCAAACAGCAAAGAATATTGAATATTTTGACTCTCTTGACCTATTATATAAATTTTAAACTCTACAGATAATCAACTTTATTGAGAGCAATGCGGAACCTAGTATTCCAAATCAAAGGAGAGTACAAAGTTTAATGACTAAGAAATGTGGCTATTATGCTCTACTCTTTTTCATATCAAGATGCCGTGACTATACCTATAAGCAGTTTCTCAACATTTAAGTTTACGTTCCTTGATTGAACGATTTTCTAGTGGAAAATATACTTACAAGCGTGTTTAATGTTGATTTTAGTGCCCTATGAATAAAATGTTCTAAAAATGTATGTGAAATTGTTTATTAATAAAAGAAAAAAAATGTATATACATAATAAAAATGACTTTTCTACTCTCTAGATTTTATCTTCTACTAGATACAGATATATGTCAATAACAACTAATGCAGATAGATTGTCCGAATTCAGGGAATGTTGGTCCTGATGTGCTGCGATATCAGGTATACAATTTCTACAATAGAATTCAACCCCCTTCTTATCAATTCTCTTTGTACATTCAATGATACTACTCGCATTCATTCAGTAGAATTTATTTGTTTCAATTTGTTTAGTTGAAGCAATTTCATAAACAGTGTCCTCAAGTTGCAAATGACATTCCGTCACAGCCAAATAAAAATCAGGGGGCTTATAATCATAGTAGCCATTGTCTTCACAACGATGACGTAGAAACCAAATTCTTTTAGTATTCCAACAGTTGAATCGCTGACCCGGTTCCCCCTCCCAGAAAAATCTAAAATCACCCTTAGGATTCTTTCCAATCATACCAGGATATGTGTTCTCCCATTGATTACATTTATCATAGTGGCAATTGGAGCATATGTGTCCTCTAGGATGAGGTTCACACACCTCTTCAAGACAGGAGTTACAACCTTTATTTTGTACAGCATATCCTCTATGCAATTTACACGGGTTGCATAATCTGCACTTTTCATCATACTCATCAATCATTTTGCAATTCTCACATGATCACCAGCTGCCAGTGTGTACATGTATAGTGGACATATATGGAACATTTTTTCATGTGTTGACACTCTCACTGCCACAATGAAACTGAGCTACCAACAACAACAAATTGACTGGGATAAAGAGAGAGGATTAAATCATCCTTGAACACCATGTTTCTCATGAAAAACAAGTCCTAAATTTCTAAACTAGTGTTTAAAAGCATATCCACAATATCATTTTGCCGTGTCGTGATTAATATATCAATAAATTGTGTAAATGCATTTGAACAACGATGTAAAAGCTTGATGAAATTGTCTAATGATGAAGAATCAGTTTTTATAATATTAGTATGAGTTCGCAGAGAAAAAATCATCCTTTGAATTGACAACTCTTGAAAATGATCATCTAGATTCAAACACTTTCCTATAAACACAAGATTCCCTGTGATTCGCTCCTTCTCAAATCTATCCATTTTTTAGAGTCCTAACACTCTCACAACCAACTTCAGACTAATCAGAATTTTTTTCTACTCTAAAAATATACGCTAGTCTACTATAGAAAGAAACAATTTTATTGAGCATAATTATAACAACGATAATCACTGATTCAATTTGTTTTCATCAATATATTTCACTAGTGCATCTAATGTGGCTCGAAGTCTTTCCATATGCATAATATCCAGTTTCATATCGAAGTATTAATGGCCTTTTCTTTTAAATTTGCTTAATTGTGTCTCACACCTAACGTACATATATTTCCATTCAAGATATAGTCAGCACCCTTTGATCGTTTCTGTAGCCACGTGTAGTACTCTTATATCTTTGCAGCTAGCGGCTCCAACATCAGCCTCAAATAGTGTAAATACTTCTCTCATATTCTCTACTAGAATTCTCTCAAATAAACTATATTCTCCCTGATATCAATTTTCTTACTAATAGGAATTGAAATGAAAATAACTCATTATATTCGAATCCAATTACCAATCAAGTTATCGTATATGGAGTAACCTCAGCTCTCTCTGATTGGCCCTAAAAAATGGGTGTTGCCTCAAAAACCAGTCTGGTTGCGTTATATAATCTCAACCATAGTTCCAAAACGTGTTTGTTCACTTTATGGGTCTATAATATAAAAGGTATGGTCGCTTTTTGCAATGTGCACGTCAAACTGCACTGTATATTCTTGTGTAATTCCATGTGCAATTGATATCTATTACTACGATACTACTAGTAATGTTTATCAGAAAATGATGTCAATCAAGGTGCAGCTCCGACCACAGTGCTTCAAACAGCGCAATGTCATTTTTTTATTACTAAAAACTGAGATTCGTAGTCTATATTTGGTTCTGAAGATACAATGTTTAGGGTTAAAGCCCAATCCACACTAAGCCTCTAAAAGGGTGTCGAAAAATGAGTATTAGGGCTGTAAAAACGCAAAAAGGCAATACGCGAAGAAGCTTAGTGAATCTTAAAAGTAATGTTGGTCAGAAAATGATGCCAATCAAGGTGCAGCTCCGACCACAGTGCTTCAAACAGCGCAATGCCATTTTTTTATTACTAAAAACTGAGATTCGTAGTCTATCTTTGGTTCTGAAGATACAATGATCACGGTAAAAACCCCTTCCCCACTGAGCCTCAAAAAGGGTGTAAAAAACGATTACTAGGGCCTTAAAAACATAAACAAAACTCGGCGAGTCCAAAACCCGATGCCACTCAACAATGATGTCGGTCAAGACGTGACGTCAGCTTCAGTACTTCAAAGAGCATTAAGTGACCTTTTTTTTTATCATAAAACATATAATAGCGAACATTCTTAGATTTTACTATGTCTTATTTAGTTTTAAATATAAAATGTTCAAGGTTAAAGTCACATTGCCATTGAGCTTCTAATAGAGCTAAAAAAAACCTTCACCAAGCCGTCAAAATAAAAAAGCAGAACAGTGTAACGCAAAAAAAAAGCTCAGCGAGTAGCCAAATTACTGGTGGTCCACAAATGATGCCAGTCAAGAAGTTAGCTCGGCTACAGAGCTTCAAAAGCGCCACATGTTTTTTTTTTTTTTTTTTTATTGACAAACTGAGATAACGCCTTTTGAATGACAACAGTTGACTTCTCGTTAAAAGGCACTTTAATACATTTTAAAATTACTTAGAAATTACTTATTAGACTCTCAAGATCAATGACCGTTTCTATTCATTTTCCAAATTGCATTTCAAAAAGTATCTGGATATGGACCTTAATTACGCACCTCGACGTATCATTTCACTTGGCAGATGTACTACGGGTCAGACTCACCTTAGTGATTAATAAAACTTCGTTTGACCCTGATTAAACGAATTTCTTGAATGTCCCCTAGATTGTTGGTAACCACGTCGATCAAGGTACTCTTCTTGACCCTTCCCCGAGTGGGTTATACCCATCCCTTTCATTTTTTGACTGGAACCTGGCATTGTTCACTATTTTATCATCGGGGTTCAACTGATAGTGTTTTCTAAACTCGATGGTAATTCCTTTCCCCCATCTGATTTTCTTGATTCGCTTGAGAATTCTCTATTCCTGGCCCTATCATTTTGTGACTGGGATCCCGTATTGTCCCCTGGGCTATTATTTTATTTCAACTGACGGGTGTTAGTTTTTCTTTGCTCCGAGGAACATCTTCTTCCCAGCCTCCTTCTCGAATTTTTCTTTTTGCACTGATTCTATGGTTTCTTCAATTTTATTCTTTTTTGCAGGATTCCATGGATAGATTTGTGTTCTGTGACAAATCTGACAAGTGACTCTGTTAAATCTAGGAGTTCCTTTTGAAGTTTTCCACCTAACTGTAGCAGTATTACCTGGCAACAATCTTGAACCGCACCCCTTGCAGATTGTTCTCCTCAACTGCGGCGAAAACATTGTCCGTGACTTGTTTTTGACTGCAGTCAACTGTTTCCCATACGCAAGATTCAGCACCGGTGAAACCAAAGCTATATGATCCTGCAGTTGGTAGAGATAATTCAAACGATGCAAAGAAGCTATGTTATGGATGCCCTGAACTTCATTACCAGTCAATATCTTGGCACTAAGATAATCTTTCTTTTTCTCCGACAGATTGGGTTGAATCCACTTGCAATGTCCTTTCTTCTTCTTCTTCTTCTCTTCCTTTTTTCTGTCGCTTCTTTTCTGCCTCTTCTTTTCTTGTTTGTCAACCTTCGGTGATTGGCGCTTCACTTTACCGGCACGAGCTAATGAGCCGTGAATAACTTTACCTGCAAGTAGATTTATGCTGAATTCGGTAGTTTCTTGCATTCCATTCCAAAGGATACCTTCAGTGAATGGGGATCCATTTGAAAACAGGCTTATTTCAGACATTTTAATACCTTCAACAGCAGCAACTTCCTCCTTGAGAGCAATGACACAGTCATTTTCACCACAACTGATGACTCGGGTATTAGAGTCAGGTCCTTTGACATGGATTTGCATTGATTTTTTCCCTTCAGCCTCTTGACCATCTGTTGTTGCACATCTCCCGTTGGGCACTTTGTCTGTGGCACAAGTCGGATTTTTTGTCACTTTGGTCATATTCTTAAGTTTTTCAACTCATCCGTTGAATCTTTTAAATAGCAATTTTTAAGTGAAGCAGAAATTAAAAAGAATTTTAAATCTTTTTTGTATGCATATAATAACCAATACTTTAGAAACCAAAACCGGTAGCCCCAAAGAATCAAATTATCTTGCTCTTTTCAATTTTTTGCATTAAATCAAGGTTAAAAGATGACTTTAGAAAAATCTGCATCAAGAAAAAATAATGACGTAATTTGTCAATCGATGTAATCAATGATGTTTGATAAAGCATAATGACATCAAGTTTCAATAGGCTGGTTAAAAACCTCGCAATATCAATTTTACCTAATCATGAATAATACTCACCCAAGACGAGTTCATCCTGCTAGCAGCTTAATTTAGACAAATTTATCCTTTTTGCAGCTCAATTTGGATAAACTCATCCTGCTAGCAGCTTAATTTGGATAAATTGATGCTGCTAGCAGCTTAATTTGGATAATTTCATCCTGCTAGCAGCTCAATTTGTATAAATCCATCCTGCTAGCAACTTAATTTGGATAAATTCATCCTGCTAGCAGCTTAATTTGGATAAATCTATACTGCTAGCAGCTTACTTTGGATAAATGCATCCTGCTAGCAGCTTAATTTGGATAAATTCATCCTTCTAGCAGCTTAATTTGGATAAATTCATCCTCCTAGCAGCTTAATTTGGATACAATCTTTTATCTCGTCACCATCCCCAAGGAAGTTCAAAACACTCCACTGTAAAACATTCCTTAAATATTGTGTTACATTGTTTGACAAGTAATAGAAAATTAATTAAAAAAAATGTTGTTCATTTTTAACGAAAAGTTTTTATTTTGTTACAAAAGCTTCATTAACAATAAACATAATCATCAATTAGCAATTGATGATTAAAAGGAAGAGAGCCCGTATGCTGGGTTGCCAGTGACATGGGCCAGTGCCAGTGCTAGTGCCATGGGCTTATCCATGTTTACATGGATTTTTTACTCCTGTCATGGATACCAGAAATCCCATGGATTGCCTTGGATTTAATTTAATAAAACATTTTGGTAAAATTGCAGTTTTCAACATAATTCAACTAAGATGAAAGTAAATATATCACTTGATGCCTTTTCTTGTGATCTTTCATAGTTCAATAATCATTTCTGGGGGATATTCCATTTTAAGCCCTTTATGAGGCCCCAAATGGTAAAACAGTCCATAGTCACCAAATGTCTGAAAACAAGTTTCCAAAAAAACTGGCTAGTGAGAAATTACTGTTTTTACGTAACGAGGATCTACTCGGTAGAAGGCAGCACCGCGAGCGGCACATGTTGATTCCCTTTGACAGTACGCTTGTCATGAATTTTTTTTTTACGTTTGTCATGGATTTTTTTCTTGAGCTGGTAGCAACCCTGCCCGTATGGTGACAGTGGGCTGGAATTAGCTATATTAATTCCAACTAAATCAACCACATAAAGTTTCAATTTTTCCAATTTTAATTTTTACAACTAGAAGAGGCTGCTGGATATGTTTGTTTTCTCATTTCAACCGAATCTTCCGATTAGCAATTTATGGCCAAGACATTATTAAAGTGTTGTCAAAACTAACAATTGAAACCGTCTTGAACTATCAACGATCATTTTTAGCGATCGCAAACTTTCGTTTTTCGGGTTTTCCTCTTGGTATATTTTTGTCAAACTTTTAATGTGGCTTTTTGCTAAAAAACCAAATTTACTGTGCATGACGTCATGGCGATATTATAATATAATCGTTAATATGACGTCATTAATGGTTGTAACCTAAACACACACTATTGTATGAGTGCACAGTGTTACTGCAATACTAAGTAAGTCACTCTTTAAATGCACATGAACGGGATGTCACTTAAATGAAAATTGTTTTTCCAAAATTAAGGAATTAACGGAAAATTAACGAATTTTCCCAAAGTCGTGATCCATCAATGTCGTTTTTTTTTAGCCAGACACTCTTAGAGTGTCAATTTTCAGAAGAAATTATCAAACCGTTCTAGAAAAAAATGCGGCCATAAATAAACAATACCGGAAGGCCGGGCTTGGCCCAGACCTGGGCACAAGGCACGCCAGCACGCTTGTCTTAAAAGTAATTAGAGGGCAACCAGCCTCCTTCCATAAACTTTTTCCTCCAAATGCATCCGATTAAAATTTTGAGTTAGCAATTTTGTTAAAAGTAGTCAAAAGGCCAAATAACTATACCTCCGGGGTTGATAACTCCTCCAGCCCCAGGGACAAGTGCTGTAAGTTATGCTAGTTACCCATTACTAACATACAAAGTTTTTACGAAAAAGATGATAGTATAAACTTTGGAGGGGGCTCATTCAACAAGAAATCAAAAGTTATATTGCCCTTATTCAGATTTCAAAAGTGATTGGAGAGCAATCTGCCCCTCACCTCTCCCCCATACCCTTTTCTCCCAAATACATCCGATCAATATTTTCAAATAGCCATTTTGTTCAAAATAGTCCAAAAGTCAAATAACCCTAACTCAAGGGTTAACAAAACCTCCAAGAGCCCCGGGGTCAAGGACTGTAAGTTTTGTAAGTTGCCCATTGCTAACATACAAGGTTTACAAGAAAAGAGGACATTTTTGATCCCAGATCTCCAAAAAAGCTTGAAACTTTTAAGTGAAACTTTAAGGAAATATTGACAGGTATACCAAAAACAATCAAAACAAACTGTGTGCTTGCTGATTGTGAAAAGAGAATGTCGACAATATTTAAGGAACGGCTTAGGGTGTTAGGTTGTAACTTTAAGGTATTTTGAGGAGATGATGAACTTAGACTGAAGGAAAACCACCCCCCCTCCCCTTCTCCTTGACCTTTTTAGGTACCCTATCTCCTCTCAAATGATAGAAATTTTTAATCGTCAGTTTGTTCAAACTAGTCAAAAGGTCTAATAGCAATGGTTCCAGTGACACCATGCCCCCCACAGTTCTGTAGCAAAGATTGTAAATTATGCAATTTTCCCATGGTTTACATGCAGGATTTATCATTAGGAATATGCGAGTTCATTAATTCTGGTTGTATCCGAAAAGGTTATGCGGTATTAAGGTGAAACTTTGAGGTTATTCTCAGGTTATTAAGTTGTAACTTTCAGGATATGTTGAGGAGGATATTGAAAAGTGGATGGAGGGCTGCCAGCCCCTTCCCATGCTATTTTAGTTGCCTTACCTAAAAACACTTTTGATCAATCATCAACGATCAATCAAAACATTCGGGCGTATCATCGATATCTATAAAAATGCTGAGGGTTAATTTGAAAATTTATTTAATTAATTTGAAAATTTAAGGGGATGCTGAAGAGCTATGGTGGGGCAACCAGCCCTCCTTGCCTTTTATTAGATGCCTCCTCCCCTTACGACTACTCAAAACTTTTAAAAAGTAATTTTGTTTAAAATAGTCAAAAGATCTAGTAACTATGCCTCCGGGGATGCGAAAGTGATCGGAGAGCAACCAGTCCCCCAAATGCATCCTATCGAAGTTTTTTAGATATTCATTTTTCTCAAAATAGCCCAAATGTCAAATACCTATGCCTACAGGGTTGACAAAACTTCCACAGCCCCCGGAGCAAGGACAACAAGTTATGCAACTTGTCCATTGTTAACAAATGAGGTTCTAATGCAAGGGGTGGTCGTATAAACTGCGGAGGGGGCTCGCTCAATTGGAAATAGAAAGTTCTAGTGCCCTTTTTAAGAGTCCAAAAGTGACGGGGGAGGGGGCAATCAGCCCCGCACAGCCTTTTCCCCAGATTGCATGGAATCAAAATTTTGTGATAGTGATTTTGTTAAAAAGAGTACAAAATTCAAGGCCTATAACATAACATCTTTTGAATTAAAACAGTTGGCTTATCATAATAAAGCATTTTAATTCATTTTGAAATTATATAGAATTCCTTACTTTATTCTTCGGTTTCATCGGTGACTTAACTACCTTCTCCATTTTCCTTGATGGCTTACGCTTTTTCTAAAAAAAAAAAAAAGAAGAATAATTATATACAGTTTACATAGTGAAATGAAAAATGAAAATAAATAAATGAAAAATAAAAAATCTCAAAACAGACCAGAAAAATACAAAGAATAAAAAAAGGTGAAAGTAAGCTAAATAATTCCAGAAGTTTTTGATAAGGGTAAACAGAACAGTAAATATGAAAGGGAAAAAACTAAAACTACGAGTCAAGCGTAAAATATAAGGAGTAAATTTGTTTCCTTATGTCCCGTTTGTATGCTTACAAATTGAGGTATGGCCGAATGCCTCGAATTAAAAAAAAGATGCCATTTTTTTAGTTTTTTTTTGCTACGCTTTTTGCTTAGAAGGTTTTTTTTTCAGCATATGTCACTGTGGAAATTTTGCAAGCGGCTTTGGCTGCAAGGATGTTTTCGTAGAAGTTTTAGTACTTTTACCATACATATTAGCATACCTGCGTATGTTGGCACACTAAATTCAAACTCCATTAATTTCCTCAAACGTCATCAATTTTGCCAATAATAATTTGCCAAATAATTTGCCAAATAATTTGCCATCAATTTTGCCAAATAATTTCGTCAGAATTCTTCCGCCCGAACTACTAAAGCAAACATTTGTACAAATATTTGTAGCAAATATTTGTCGATTCTATTGCATTCACCAATAGAATCCATAAGATGTTATTCCAATAGAATTAATTTCGTCATACATTTTATGAATATATAATTGACCACATATTTATATGATTGTAAAAATGGCTTTGAATAAATATTTTCATGTATTTAAGATACTTTCAGATATTTTAGTAGTGGAATGCATTGTAAGACCGGCCGAAGGAATCCCTACGAAGGAATCCTAAGGGAATCCCTACGGGGAAAGACTTTTTAAGAAGCCCTGGATGTTATTTCATACTTTTACTCGAAAAAAAAAATTAAAAAGAAAGAAAAAAGATCCTTATTTTCACTGAAGTTCAACAGGGCGATTTCAGTAAAAATGTATTAATATTCTATTTCTTTCTACAAAAAAATATTTATTTCTAGTTCTTTCTTTAATTCTTTCTAGTAATTTATTTCTACAGAAATAAACAGGGAATGCGAACAAACGAAACAAAAAAAGCCAAAAAGCGACTGCGAACAATAAAAAACACGTAAATACAACACGTAAGATACGTAAATACAATCATCATAAATCTACAGAAAAATAATTATATGGCCCTGTCCTAGTTTTAAGAATCTTTCCTGCTTCAGAGTATCTCCTAAAACAACCTAGTTATTCTTATTCAAATATTTTTCATCTTTAATTTTTCATTTCATTTTTAAATTTTCCATTTTAATATATTTCATTTCGATTAGACTGAAAAATCCTGATTTAGGAATTTCCATCAATTCAATTTTTCTTTTTATTTGCTTTTATAATTGTACCGAAATCTTTCTATCTCATATGCTGGAGTTGTATCATGTTACTTAGTTCAATTTTAACTCTGAGTGTTAATTGCTTTGAAAAAAAAAACAACTAAAACAATGCTGACAGATGTTTCTAAATCATCATTAATTAAAGTCTGCAAACTGAATCTGACCAAACTCCTTATTCACTAATTGCAAATCCTAATAAATCTTTTAAAATTGTCACGGTTAAATTAATGGCCACTGAATTCCACTTTTTGTAATCTTTGTGATTTATTTGAGAAACTTTTATCTCATTAAAAATAAATTTAACTGGATAATTAAAATCGGGTGCTAAGTTTTATAAGCTACAGTTTGTGCTAAACTATAAACCCAGAGGCAGGACCGTATCCAGGATTTTTTCAGGAGGGGGGACAAAAAAACTTCAAAAAACACATAAAAATTTGTTCATATTCATTTTTGTTACATTTTTACGAGTCGGACAAAAATTTCAGGGGTTCAAGCCCCCTACCCCCCCCCCACTGGATACGGCCTTGCCTGGAGTATGTGCTAGCGAGTAGGCTTAAAAGTAATTTTTAATTTTGAACTGAAAATCAAGCAAGATATTAATCTACTATAATATGGATAATTAATTTATACTATTCTATATTAAAAAGTTATAGATAATAATTTATTATAATAAGTAACAATAGTAACGCATCAACAAATAGGAATATACCCCGGGCAAAACGACAGCTGAAAAATATATATGTTATCGTGAATGTCCGATATCTGGTTAATGTCGACATTCACCGGCGAATATCCAAAATTCCCTTTTCTCTGCTTGGATTCAATAAGCTTTGCGAGTCAGCCTTTTCAGTCTTATGCAAGCTATGATGGTAAGAGTTAAAGTTAGGTTAGATTACGATAGTTTTGGTTAAATTTGGTTAGGCTAAGTTAAATTTGTTTATAAATATCGGAAATGGGTTAAAAACCTAACCCAAACAAACCTAGTCTAACCTAACCTGTCATCATCAAACCTTGCGTCAAACCCACGCCCACCATTTCCCCAAACACATCCAATCAAAATTTTGAGATAGTCATTTTGTTCAGCGTAGTTGATTTCCAGATAGAAATTATGTTTTTGAAGAGGACACTCCCCCAAAGCCCTCAGGACAAGAGATGAAAGTTATACCCTGGGGGCATATAAGCTTTTCATAGAAAACGTGGTCGTAGAAACTTCAAAAGGGGCTCATTCTATTGGAAATTGAAATTGCTAGCGCCCTTTTTAATAGTCGAAAGTGATTGGAAGGCAACTAACACCCCTTTCACGCTCACCATTTATACAAACACACCCAATCAAAATTTTGAGATAGCCATTTTGTTCAACGTAGTTGAAAGTTCTGGAAATTAAGCCCTTGAGGATTATAACCCCCTCAGAGCCCTCAAGGCAAGGGTTTTAAGTTATACCCTGGGGGTATATAAGGTTTTTATTAAAAGGTTTGTCGTAGAAATTGAAAAGGGCACATACGATTGAAAATTCAAAGGGCTTGTGTCCTTTTTAATAGTCGAAAGTGATTGGAGGGCAACTAACCCTCCTCTCACGCCCACCTTTTCCCCAAACACATATAATCAAAATTTTTAGATAGCCATTTTGCTCAAAGTAAATGAAAGTTTTAGAAATTAGCTCTTTAAGGATGACAACCCCCCCCCCTCCACATTCCTCAGGGCAAGGGTTGTAAGTTATGCCTTTTTCAAAAAAAGTAAAGAACCTCATTAGACCAAAAATGAAGAAAAATAGAATCAAATAATCTACCAAGCATACAACCACCACAAATCAGTATCATAGGCAGCGCGCTAGCGCTGCCTAAGTAAAGAACGATGTGGGCACAATGTGTTTTTTTTCTTCAGTCGGGCACTTTGTATCGAAGGAGTTGTCTTGGAAACTTCGAAAAGGGCTCATTCGATTGAAAATTGGAGTGGCTAGTGCCCTTTTTAATAGTCGAAAGTGATTGGAGGGTAACTAGCCCCCCCACGCCCGTTATTGCCCCAAAAACATCCAATCAAAATTTTGAGATAGCCATTTTGTTCAGCGAAGTTGATTTCCCAGATAGAAAATATGTCTTTGAGGAGGGCAATCCCCCATAACCCTCGGGGCAAGGGTTCTAAGTTATGCCCTGAGGGCATATAAGAACGATGTTGGCACAATGTACTATTTTTTTTTTCTTTAGAGCAGGGCACTTCATATGGAAGGTGTCGTCGTAGAAACTTCAAAAGGGGCTCATTCGATTGGACATTGAGAGTTCTAGTGCCCTTTTTAGTCGAAAGGGATTGGAGGGCAACTAGCCCCCCCCCCCCACAAGCATCATTCCCCCAAACACATCCGATGAAAATTTTGCGATAGCCATTTTGTTCAGCGTAGTTGATATCCAGATAGTAAATATGTTTTTGAGGAGGACACTCCCCCACAACAATCAGGTCAAGGGTTTTAAGTTATGTCCTGGGGGCATTTAAGGTTTTTATAAAAGGCATTGTCGTAGAAACTTCAAAACAGGCTTATTCGATTGGAAATTCAAAGAGCTAGTGCCCTTTTTAATAGTCAAAAGTGATTGGAGGGCAACTAGCCCCCTCCCCAACGCCCATCATTCCCCCAAACTAATCCAATCAAATTTTTGAGATAGCCATTTTGTTCAGCGTAGTTGATTTCCAGATAGAAAATATGTTTTTGAGGAGGACACTCCCCTACAACCCTCAGGGCAAGGGTTTTAAGTTATGCCCTTGGGGCATATAAGGTTTTTATACAAGGCGTTGTCATAGAAACTTCAAAACAGGCTCATTCGATTGGAAATTCACAGGGCTAGTGTCCTTTTTAATAGTTGAAGTGATTGGAGGGCAACTAGCCCCCCCCCCCACACACATACACCCACCAGACCCCCAAACACATCCAATAAAAATTTTGAGATAGCCATTTTGTTCAGCGTAGATGATTTCCCGATATAAAACATGTTTTTGAGGAGGACACTCCCCCACAGTCCTCGGGGCAAGGGTTATAAGTTATACCCTGGGGGCATATAAGGTTTTTTAAGAAGGTGTTGTCGTAGAAACTTCAAAAAAAGCTCATTTGATTGGAAATTCAAAGGGCTAGTGCCCTTTTTAATAGTCGAAAGTGATTGGAGGGAACCAGCTCCCCCCCCCCACGCCCATAATTCCCCCAAACAGATCCAATAAGAATTTTGAGATAACCATTTTGTTCAGCGTAATTGATTTTCAGATAGAAAATATATTTTTGAGTTGGACACTCCCCCACAACCCTCAGGGCAAAGATTATAAGTTATGCCCTGGGTGCATATAAGGTTTTTATTGAAATCTTTGTCGTAGAAACTTGAAAAAGGGCTCATTCGATTTGAAATTCAAAGGGATAGCACCCTTTTTAATATTTGAAAGTGATTTGAGGGCAACTAACCCCCCTCTCACGCCCACCTTTTCCCCAAAAACATCCAATCAAAATTTTTGGATAGCCATTTTATTCAACGTGGTTGAAAGTATTAGAAATTAGGTCTTTAAGGATGAAAACCCCTGCCCCCGCATCCCTAAGTGCAAGGGTAGTAAGTTATGACCTGGGGCATATAAAGTTTTTACTGAAAGCGTTGTCGTATAAACTTAAAAAGGGCTCATTCAAATGGAAATTGAAAGGGCTAGTTTTTTTTTTAACAGTTGAAAGTGATTGGACAGTGACTAATACCCCTCTCGCGCCTACCCTTTTCCAAAACCCATCCAATCAACATTTTGAGATATCCATTTTGTTCAACGTAGTTGAACGTTCTGGAAATTAGGTCTTTTAGGATGATAACCCCCTCAGAGCCCTCAGGGCAATGGTTATAAGTAATACCCTGGGGGCATATAAGGTTTATATAGAAATATTTGTCGTAGAAACTAGAAAAAGGGCTCATTCGATTTGAAATCCAAAGGGATAGTACCCTTTTTAATAGTCGAAAGTGATTTGAGGGCAACTAACCCCCTCTCACGCCCACCTTTTCCCCAAACACATCCAAACAGCCCTCAGGGCAAGGGTTGTAAGTTACGCCCTGGGGCATATAAGTTTTTATTGAAAGCGTTGTCGTAAAAACTTCAACAGGGCTCAGTCAATTGGAAATTGAAAGGATTAGCTCCTTTTTTTATATTTGAAAGTGATTGGATAGCGAATGACTTCCCTGTTCAATCTATTCTTTTCACAAACATATACTAACAAAATTTTCAGATATCCTTATCGTTCAACGTAGTTGCACGTTCTGGAAATTAGGTCTTTTAGGATGATAATCCCCTCAGAGCCCTAAGTGCAAGGGTTGTAAGTTATGCCCTGGGGGTATATAAGGTTTATATAGAAAGTTGTTGTATAAATCACAGGCAGCACGATCGCGCTGCCTAAGTAAAGAACGGGGACACGGCTAGAACATAAACTTTCCAAGGCCAGAACATAATTTGCACTTTAATGAAAAAAAAATGAATGTGCATTGTCAGTTTAATATACATATACTGATATTTAGTAATCAAAATGTTAATATTATTTGATTTATTAAAGTTATAAAATTAAAAACATTATATTTTTCAGTAAAGTACAAATTTTGTTCTGGCCTTGGGAAAGCATAGGGGTTTAGCGCCCAACTTATTTGAATTTCTGCTCGTTTTGAGTTTGACTCGGTTAATTATTATAATTTCTGTTCGTTTTGGGTTTCATTTATTTATCGATGCTGATCTGCGGTAGTTTCACGCTTGGTAGATTATTTGATTTTATTTTTGCTCATTTTTTGTTTAATGGAGTTCTTTACTTTTCTTTGAAAAACTACTTAATTTGTGGAAAAAGTTTTTTAAATTAATCACTAAATAAATGAAACCCAAACCACAAACAGAAAATAAACTAAGTCAAACTCAAAAGGAGCAGAAATTAATCTGAGTAGGGTTCTAAACCCTATGCTTTTCAAAAGCCAGAACATAATTTTTACTTTACTGAAAATAATTCTTCTGAAATGTTTTCATTTATAACTTTAAGAAAACAAAAATTAATTAAGATTTTAAGGAATAAATATCAGCATATGTATATTAAACTAACAATGAACATTTTTTTCAGTAAATTCTTTTGAATTTTTATCAGTAAAGTACAAATTACATTCTGGATTTTGAAAAGCATAGGGTTTAGAACCCTACTCAGATTAATTTCTGCTCCTTTTGAGTTTGACTTATTTTATTTTCTGTTTGTGGTTTGGGTTTCATTTATTTATTGATACTGATTGGTGGTAGTTGTATGCTTGGTAGATTATTTGATTCTATTTTTGTTCATTTTTGGTTTAATGGAGTTCTTTACTTTTTTTAAAAAACTTATTTTGTGCAAAAAGTTGTTTTGATTAATCATACAAGTATCGAAAAAAATATGATACCTGTTCAGAACAAGGTGAAAACAACCCACCCCAGGATAACCAAACAAACAACTCTTGAATCAGTCACCAGGTCTTTTCATTAGCATCATTTATGACCTCACCTGCCTCACCTCACCTCATCATTGAGCCTCACCTTGCATCTGAAATTCAAATGTTAGGTGGGAATTTTTTTAGCCATAAGCTCCTTAGACTCACGGCATTAGAGTCATACCACTGAATCCCCACCCCGAACTAAAGGATTTGCTACACAAGGACTAAAACCCTCGTCCCGAAGAGAATGGGATTAAAAGCCTAGCGCGCCATCCACTCGGCTAGGGTGGCCAGATAATTAAATATCTGACTGAATGTACCTTTTAATAGCTTTACAGGCAACTTTAAATTTAAGTAAGTAACGCTAACCAGCAATATTTTTATTTTGACTTTTCGCACTCATCATTGTCCTTGGTCCTATGAATTATAAGCCTATTTCTCCATAGATTTCCACAATTCACAGGGATGACTCAAGTCAGGTCGGGACTCTGCAGTGACGACGCCACTCACAGGCATTGTAACCGTGTTTTCAAAGGACTCTGCCAGGACTCAAAGAACAGGTCTGGACTCTACAATGACGATTACAGTCACAGGTATACTAACTGTGCTGTCAAAGGACTCTGCCAGGACTCACAGAACAGGTCAGGAATCTGCAGTGACGATGCCACTCATAGGTATAGTAACTGCGCTGTCAAAGGACTCTGACAGGACTCAAAGAACAGGTCTGGACTCTACAGTGACGATTACACTCACAGGTATAATAACTGTGCTGTCTAAGGACTCTGCCAGAACTCACAGAACAGATCAGGACTCTGCAGTGACGATGCCACTCATAGGTATAGTAACTGCGCTGTCAAAGAACTCTGCCAGGACTCAAAGAACACATTTGGACTCTATAGTGACGATTATACTCACATGTATACTAACTGTGCTGTCAAAGGACTCTGTCAGGACTCACAGAACAAGTCAGGGCTCTGCAGTGATGATGCCACTCATAGGTATAGTAACTGTGCTGTCAACGGACTCTGCCAGGACTCACAGAACAGGTCAGGACTTTACAGTGACGATGCCACTCACAGGTATAGTAATTGTGCTTTTCAAGAAGTCTGTCGGGACAAATGAGGACTCTGCAAAGGCGACACCATTCCCAGGCCTGCTATTTTTGCTGTCTAAGGTCTCAGCCAGGGTTCAGAGGAAAGGTCAGGATTCCTCAGGGGCCACGCCACTCACATGCATACCAATTGTGCTGTCAAAGGATCTTGTCAGGACTCACAGGACAGGCTAGGGCTCTGTAGTGGCCACGCCACTCAGAGGCATACTAAATGCGTTGTCAAAATAATATATTGACAGTCTATCAATAGATTCCTATAGAAAAAGAATTTGACGTTTCAAACATAAGATAAACATCTAGCAAAAGATCACAATAACAAAGAAAAATAAAAAGCTGGCGCCAAATTTGAAAGACAAGTTCATTATCTCAATCAATATATCTGGCATAGACTCTAGTTGTTTTGGTTCTAAGGTGCCTATAACAAAAAGTTCGCCGAAAAACTATTCATTTTCGGAACTGTCAACAGGAAACAACATAACCTAGAATGAGCATTGCCAAATAGATGGGCTAACTTTAGGTAACTGAGCTTTACCAAAAAAAGGAATTTTACTTTTGTGGCAATAATGTTACATTTATAGTAAGAATTGACACTATCGAAAAGACTTCAAATGAGTACCAAGCCCTAGTCAAAAGTCTAAAATGGGTTTTTTGGTCCTAGCGATTCTTTTATCTTGGCACTAGCAATTATAAGCCGACTCTCTACATGTTTCAATATTAGAAATTTAATAAGTAAAGCCAAATGAAAATTCTTTTTCCCGTTTTGTTTTCGTCACAACAACAGAGAAAAAAAAACTAGTGCCGACAGACAAGTATATTATTTCAATCAATTTATGGGGCGTAGATTTCACTAGCTTTAGTTCAAAGGCGCCCAAGGCCGTACCCAGAATGTTTTTTCGGAGGGGGTTTTATTCAAAGATTTTTTCGGGGGGGGGGGGGGGGGTACACGAAAAAAAAAACACAAAAAACGCATAAAAAATTTGTTTATATCCATTTTTTTTACGTATTTACTAGTCAAACAAACATTTCAGGAGGGGGGGTCAAACCCCCCTAACCACCACTCCCCCTCTGGGTACGGCCTTGAAGGTGCCTATAGCAAAAAAATGGCCAAAAGACAATTCATTTTCAACATAATAGAAACCTAACCTGGAATAAATACTAAGAAATAGATCTATTAGATTTAATCAATATCTGGGCTTTACTAAGATAGGTTTTACTGACAATTAAATTTTTAGTAAATGTTGACGGTATCTAAAAACTTCATATGAATTCTAAAATCTAGGCAAAATTTTGGCATTAATTTTGGTAGAAAGTTTCTGTCAGACGTCGACTTTAATGACAATATTTCGATATTTCGCACTATTTTTCGAAAACCTCAGCGTCTGCTATAGAAAAGCCAGGTTTAAAAGTACACCAGTCTAAGACCAAGACACTGCCTTGTAGACAGGGCAATATTAGCCCGATAGCATTTATAACAGTGTGTGACCACAATGGTGGGACATTCAAGCTGTTCAACTACCTTAGTTTAACTGTCAGCTCAAATTGAAATCTAAATGCTGGTATAACTACAAGGATGGCAAATGCGAACGACTTTCTTCGGCCGTCTTCAGAAAAAATATTTCACAACACCAGATTAGCCATCGCACGAAAGCACGAATCTGTTCTGCTTCGGTAGCTAGCATTATAGTACCCGTCAGAGACTTGACCCATTATCCAGATAAAAATGATGAAGGTAGATACTTTCGGAAGAAATGCCTCCGCAAAATCCAATGTGTTGCTCGTCTCGCTCCCTCGATTAGTATCGTCACCTGCTTTCCCTTTCCACCTGCTTTCCCTTTCCCTTTCTACCTGCTCGATCCCTCTTCGATTTCAATTGAACTGCAAGGGACGACAAACAAAATGGACGGACGTTATCCGTAGTAGACTCACTAGCTAAAGGATCGACCCTACAGACACACACACATATACTACTACTACTACTAAAACTCACCACAGCAAAAAGCCACCTGAGGCCAACACAGATACGCACGCTCCCCCTCCATCCAAATCCATTCAAAATCTCCCTCTTTACACCCTCCCGGGAAGTTCCCATTTCTCTTAAATCTTTCCTTACAACATACACCCATCCCAACCAAGGACGACATGCCTTTCGTTAAACCATAGACAGTTGGCCAAAAAGGACAATCTTCGGCAATCTGTCACCTTTCATCAGCAGAACGTGCCCCAGCCATATCAACCTTTATCTTATTAAATGTAGGCAAGCTAGGCCGAATTGTAGGCAATTTCTCTGGAATACACCTGGCAAATCTTCCTCCGTTTTTCGGAGCACACATGCTTCAAAACCATTCTTGAATGTCATCACTGTCGCTTCCATTATTCTAATCTTGGTGTGCAGACTCATCTTCCTATTCCTACAATTTTTTTGGCTATTCTACTTCTACTTCTTAGCCTTAGCTATTCTACTTCTACATATTCCTTATGTTTATTCATCTATATTTTACTTATATTTTAGTCAATATTACTTTGGCTGGGGTACTATACTCTTTTATTTTTATTTGTAATTTTTAAACAAAGCCTCGCGTCTTATGACCATCTTTAAAGAATGTACCATCCACTAACTGGCTATGTTCTAGGTTCAAAATATAGTAAAATGTTCTATCTTTTTATATCTTTGTTCTATCTTTGGAAAATGAGTCTATCTTTTTTATAAAGATAGAAATTTTCTTTTTTATGTATGCAGTAATATAGCGAAATATATATTTTTTTTTTGAGAACCTTAAAAACAGTAATTAATTTTCTGTCTAGTTCAATTCAATTCTGACTTTTTTTTTCTTAAGAATGATTTTCTGTTATTTCCCTTACCAAGAGAACCAAAATTCACAAAAATGTAACTGAAAAGTAGCTTTAACTAAAAATACTAGCTTTTTAAACTTAGTGAACTATTGTCTGCGTCGCTTATTGGTGTCATAAAAAATTGCCTTATTTATTCGTGTAGAACAGTACAGTACATGACACAGTTTTCAAAGATGGTTGAAAGACGTTGTATAAAATTTGTGCGTTCTTGATTGTCTAATAAATAATTATAGCCAAAGTCAAAGATCGTGTATCATACTAATGCAACTGCTACTACTACTACCAAGCAACACCAAGCTCCCCAAGGCCAACACAAATGCTCACGCGATTTCTCCTTAGTAAACCTTAATGTCAGTTTTTTTTTAATTTGAAGTATATAAAACTACAGTACCTCTTTTTTACGTAGTAGAAGTATACAAATTGACTAGATATGATATAAATCGCTGTGCATCAAAAGTTGTCAATGCTTTTTGAAAGTATCGATACTTCAATGTCGATAACAGGTATCGTCCATCTCTACTTGTAAAACCACGCATCACAAAAAAAGAATGTTGCTTTGTAGTAGAAATTCAGGTACTTGTATGATATACCCCCTACCGCTCAAAAAGTGAAGTTAGGTTAATCCTCATAAAATATACCCAAGTATGATTAAAATATGATACTTTAGAAACAATTTGGGTTATATATTTGCACATTGAGGCGGCGGAGGGGGGGGGGGTTTACAGTGCAACAGGTCTGCATGCAAAATGTTTTAGCTACATATATTCTGTTATTATGAAATAAGAATTGTTTTCTGACTTCACACTGTCCAAATAATTCACCCCCGCCCCCCTAATGTGCAAATATATAGCTCAAATTATATATTTCCCATCTATTCTGTCACTTCGCTTTGTCTGTTCTCACGCTAAGTTGAAAGAAACTAGCGAAAGAAACTGGTTCGGAGTGCGTCAATGTATGAACAACTTAACGATAGGTGGTATATCATACAAGTACCGAAATCCAATAGCGTATGACTTTGAAGATAGTTCCAAAAAGAATGAGAAAGATATATCTTTTCAAAGATATAGTGTAGCTATAACTGTAATAACTGTAAATATGACAGAAACAGTAGCAAATACGGCTAGTGAGACAGGACTCACGATCAGTATCCTCAAAACAAAGTATCGTTCAACCAAAGAGAACACTTGTATATACCTCAGTGGAGAACCTATTAAGAGGCTGGTAGAGTTCAAATGCCTAGGGTCATCGATAGATGCTAAAGGTAGAGCCACTAGTGAGATTCAAGGCCACAAGGGTTAGCAAAGCGTGGTCTTCTTCGGCCAGGTCCGTAAACAATTTTGGACTGAAAGGGAAACCAACCTCGTGACGAAGCTCAGCATGAGTGCGTTCAATTTTGTCATATGGATGTGAGACCTGGGCCCTCAAGGCGGAGGAAGAGCGTCAGCTCTTCCTTTCTATATATCCTACACAGCCATTGATGGCGCATGGGGCGTATGTGTTTGTGTTTTTATCCTTTAATACTCCCCTCGTGAGGCTTCTCCTTGTTTGTACCTACCTGTATAAATATTGACATTAAAATTTTTCGGAAAGAGTAAAGGGCCTTTCAAAGGAGGGGCCTGAACTCCGCTTCACCCAAAAGTTGTTTATAGGTCCAAATTTTTTGAACGTTCCTTGGGAAACCTTCGGACCTATCTTAGAAAATCCCCCATTATTCTCCCTATGTATGGCATATACAGCCATTTTTGGCCACACACATGCTCAGATCTTGTCATATCTATTTAGATGTGGGTTCTCCAAAGATATGTTTATGCCAATGTACATATTAATTAGAGAGAAAGAAAACTACTAAGTAGCAAATAATTTTTCTTCTTCTAGTGTTTGTGATACAACTCGCATAACATTGGCTAAGTTGCAGAGACTTATCAAAGATAAATTACGACAAGATGGAATCAAGCTTTTTAATCCTCCATATTCTTCTGCGGTAAGTTAATTGATTTAATTTTTGTTGTTTGGAAAGTTTCCTTAGCTGGTAAGGTATTATAATCACCAAGAGATACCGTCAGAAACTTTTGACGTAAAATGTCTACAGGCCATTAGCGACATACGGCTCGCGTCAAGAATAAAAAACCGACGGCAGATGAAAGTGTACGGATAAAAGCGTGACGTTTCCACCATGATCAAGAAAAAACATCTCAAATGGCTTGGTCAAATAATGAGGCGTCCGGAAGAGACCCTGATATGCCAGGTACTACTAGCAGCCCCCGTTTCCTCATGGAAGAAAAAACCACGTCTGCTGATGAAATCATAAGTCGAAATACAAGTCGAATAACGACGTACTACTAGCAGCCCTAATGAGGTACTACTAGCAGCCCCGCTTCCTCATGGAAGAAAAAACCACGTCCGCTGATGAAATCATAAATCGAAATATAAGTCGAATAACGACGTGGCATAACGTCGTTAGAAAGGATGTCGAACCACTTGGGGCATTCCGAAAGCATGGTCACAAGTGGGACAGGGCGTGGCTGGAGATTATTTGACCACTCACAGAAGACAGAACTCAATAGAAGCATTTACTCCAGCAGCTTCTTGATACCGAGTTGGGTATTAAGTAAGTTATAGTGTAGCGTATCAAGCTACACTAGCTTGATACGCTAATATATAGTGTAGCTGAATAGCCTATGTAGTGTAGTTATAGTGTAACTGAATAGCCTGCGTCTCGTCTTAAGTAAGTAAGTAAGTTATAGTGTAGTGTATCAAGCTACACAAGCTTGATACGCTAATATATAGTGTAGCTGAATAGCCTATATAGTGTAGTTATAGTGTAGCTGAATAGCCTGTGTCTCGTCTTAAGTAAGTAAGTAAGTTATAGTGTAGCGTATCAAGCTTGGTACGCTAATATATAGTGTAGCTGAATAGCCTATATAGTGTAGTTATAGTGTAGCTGAATAGCCTGTGTCTCGTCTTAAGTATGTAAGTAAGTTATAGTGGAGCGTATCAAGCTATACAAGCTTGATACGCCAATATATAGTGTAGCTCAATAGCCTATATAGTGTAGTTATAGTGTAGCTGAATAGCCTATGTCTCGTCTTAAGTATGTAAGTAAGTTATAGTGTAGCGTATCAAGCTACACAAGCTTGTTACGCTAATATATAGTGTAGCTGAATAGCCTATATAGTGTAGTTATAGTGTAGCTGAATAGCCTGTGTCTCGTCTTAAGTATGTAAGTAAGTTATAGTGTAGCGTATCAAGCTACACAAGCTTGATACGCTAATATATAGTGTAGCTGAATAGCCTATATAGTGTAGTTATAGTGTAGCTGAATAGCCTGTGTCTCGTCTTAAGTATGTAAGTAAGTTATAGTGTAGCGTATCAAGCCACACAAACTTGAGACGCTAATATATAGTGTAGCTAAATAGCCTATATAGTGTAGTTATAGTGTAGCTGAATAGCCTGTGTCTCGTCTTAAGTATGTAAGTAAGTTATAGTGTAGCGTATCAAGTTACACAAGCTTGATACGCTAATATATAGTGTAGCTGAATAGCCTATATAGTGTAGTTATAGTGTAGCTGAATAGCCTGTGTCTCGTCTTAAGTAAGTAAGTAAGTTATAGTGTAGCGTATCAAGCTACAAAAGCTTGGTACGCTAATATATAGTGTAGCTGAATAGCCTATATAGTGTAGTTATAGTGTAGCTGAATAGCCTGTGTCTCGTCTTAAGTAAGTAAGCAAGTTATAGTGTAGCGTCTGGCAACTTTTTTTAGAGTGTAAAAAATTTGGAAGAAAATTGGGTATCTGGTGTCATTAATTGCATATCCAATAAGATAAAAGGTGAAATATTGACAAGTAAGTAATATCATATGAAATATTATTATAGTAAAATTAAATATAAGTAAAAAATATTTATAATTAAATACTGAAAATGATAATTAACCAAAAATATTATTTTCACGAATTGTTTAAAGCCAAAATCCACTCTGTGCAAAATACGCCCTGGCTAGTTTGGTAAAACATCAGCAAGTTAAGCAGGTTAATGGTATGCATAAAACTTACCATTAACTTGATAAGTTTGCGGACTTTAAGATGGTTAACGTTCTCCTTAGCAAAACTTAAGAAATGTATTTTTTTTAATTCTGAAGGCATAAAACTATAATATATCTTCTATTCGTTTCATACATAGCTTAGTAGCACATAGCATGAATATACACATTCATAGTAGAAATTTGTTAACGTATGGCATAATAGATAGTTCCAGATGGTAAGCTTAAACTACTAGCGCCATCAAACGGTTTGGCACTTCGGCGATTTAGCATGAAAAAAGGGAATTAAAAACTACTAGCGTCAATTATAGTTTAGCGACAAGAATAGACCCTGGACTTGAAAAAAAAAACTCAGAAAGGTCTTTTGAAGTGCCTACCTCTGTCCCTTCACCGTCTAAAAGGCACTGGCTGTCAATTAATTTAGTTACAGGAATAGACTCTGGGCTTGAAAAAAAAACTTAGAAAGGCCTTTTGAAGTGCCTACCTATGTCCCTTCATCGTCTAAAAGGCACTGTCTGTCAATTAGTTTAGTGACAGGAATAGACCCTGGTCTTTAAAAAAAAAACTCAGAAAGGTATTTTAAAGTGCCTACCTCTGTCCCTTCACCGTCTAACAGGCACTGATTGTCAATTTTTTTAGTGACAGGAATAGACCCTGGACTTTGAAAAAAAAAGCTCAGAAAGGTCTTTTGAAGTGCCTACCTCTGTCCCTTCACCGTCTAAAATGCACTGGTTGTCAATTAGTTTAGTGACAGGAATAGACCCTGGGCTTTGAAAAAAAAACTCAGAAAGGTCTTTTGAAGTGCCTACCCCTGTCCCTTCACCGTCTAAAATGCACTGGTTGTCAATTAGTTTAGTGACAGGAATAGACCCTGGGCTTTTAAAAAAACTCAGAAAGGTCTTTTGAAGTGCCTACCTCTGTCCCTTCACCGTCTAAAAGGCACTGGCCATCCATTGGTTTAGCAACAGGAATAGAACCTCTGCTTCCCAAAAACCTCAGAAAGGTCTTTTGAAGTACTTTCCTCTATCCCTTCACCCTCTAAAAGGCATTGGCCGTTGAAGACTGGGGATAATTATGTTATAAATTAAAAGTTTCATAAATATATCTACATATCAAATGAAACACAATGAAAGTGTTTTGAGCCTCAAACCCTAACTCTATCCTGATTTATTGAGTTTTATAAAACTATTTCTTAAATTCTATTAAAAAGCCTTGATATGGCTTAAAATCCTGCAGAGATTATAGAAATTATGTTTTCAAAATCTGGAGTTAAAGAAAAAGAGATTTAAAAAAATACTATAGAACTAGAAATAAAAGTATTTAGAAAAGAAATATATCTCCAAAAAATATAAAAAAATCAATAAAAGATTACCGCATGTCAGGCTAATGTAACTAGATTGATTGTTTAAAATATAATACTATATATGATAATACAAATATAAATGTGATAACAATATATAGATAATATCTGTATATATGAAAAAAGAGTCCCTGTCAAAAATATTATATAGTATTATATTATAATACTATATATTATAATATATACTATATTATAATATATTATATTATAGAGACTTGATTAATCGTTTCCCTTGATAAACTTTTTTCTAATTAGTTGTTAACTAAACATATTTTCTTATCAAAACTAACAACTAAGTTAGATATTTTTCGTGAAAATTAAATAGGTACAGGCCTATCTTCCACGCAATTTTTTAAGTCATAGAAATAAGGATAGGGTCGAAATAGTAGCCCGGAAAAAAACCTTCCCATGATAAATTCTAGGCCTGAGACTCATTCCTCAAGTATTAATTATCCTAACTGAGCTAAGCCTCATCTAGAACTCTACCCTTATCTTAAATATGTTACATTTTATAATTTTATATTTTGTTAAATTATATCTTAATAGCAATAGCAGGCTTTCTAGGGACAGGGGGATCTTTAAAAGTATTCTTTGTTGTAGCTTCCTAACTGTGAAAACTTAATCAGCCATTATTTGTGACGTCACTTATTGATTAAGAACAATTTATCTTATTTTTAACATAAGTCATTATCAATTAGTTGATGGCACAGTCTTCAAAGATGGTTGTAACACGTTGTGCGTAATTAATTGCCCAAGAAAAATTATAGATAGAGCAATAAGTGGAATCTAGAATGTGTTGACTTACATTATAAACTCTATGAATCTTAATGCAATTAAGATTCATTAAGATTAGTGCAACTTTGTAAATTAGGAGCTTAAATCGCACAAACAAGAGGTGGCGGTTTTCACTCCATTTAAATAATTATAGTATAATGTAGTACATTATTATTATATTATTTTGCTAAAGAAAAATTTGAAATCAGCTGCAGTCTTTCTGGGTATAGCCAGGGGCGTCAACTCACGAAAATCAAGGGAGAGGAGGATCTTGTATTTTATTCTAGTTTTCTTCGAAAAAAATATATTTTTCAAAATAAATGGGGAGGGGCAGGCAACTGCCCCTTATCAGCCACCGCACTAACTGGCACCCCTAAGGAATACTGTATGTTTAAAGGTATTTGTCATTATAAACTTCACATGAGCGCAGTCTATACATCAAACTTCACATGAGTCATTATAAACTTCACATGAGCGCAGTCTAATCTTAATGAGCGATTTACCTTATTTATACACGTAGAACAAAACCAATTAGTAGATGGCACAGTTTTCAAAGGGGGTTGTAGGCAGCCTATATGATACCCGTCGTTACAGCTGTCACATAAAAGCATGGACTCTTCGTCATCAATTCTTATACATATCTAGCAAGAAAAAAAGAATAAAAAAAGTAGAAATGGAAGATAAAATGTAAAGAAGAATAAAATATATAAGTAAGATAAAAAGTGATAAGATTCATATTCTTTTATAAAATATAAAGAAATTTCATTGTCTTAAAATAATTCCTCGTTGTATTACCTTTTGTTATTTGTATAATGGAAAGCCATGTGGTTTTCGCCGTTATTTAGAAGAAGCAAATAAGCTGATGAGAAGAAGGGCAAAAGAGCAAGGCTGGTCTTTGCCCTGAGAAGAAGGGCAAAAGAACGGATATTTCGCCAGTACCTCAACAAGGCTTTCTCAGTGTTGAAAACGGGAAAGAGTTTAAATCAAAATAATTCTACAAAAAAAAAAAAAAAAAAATTAAGGCATTTGTATAATGTAGTCCCAACTACTAAAGTTGTTCACCCATTGACGCACTGTAGAACCAGTTTTTTTCGTTAGTTTCTTTTTAGCTTAGCGTGAGACAAGACAAAGAGAAGTGACAGAATAGACAGGAAATATATAACTTGGGCTATATATTTGCACATTAGGGGGGGGGGGTGTAAAGTATTCGGACAGTGTGAAGTTAGAAAACAATTCTTACTTCATAATATACAGAATAATTTTACCTAACACATTAGGCATGCATACCCACTGTACTTTACCCCCACCCTCCCCCCTAATGTGCAAATATATAGCCCAAATTTGTTTCTAAAGTATTATATTTTTATCATACTTAGGTATATTTCATTAGAATTGAGCGTCAAAGAAACAGGTTCTACTTAGATGGAGAATATTAGGCCGGGGCTATATAATACAAGTACTCTTTTAAATAACTGAAATACAAAGGGAACAAAAAAAATCAAACCAATATTTGCAATAAATACTTGAAGTAAAAAAAGAGGAATTATTACATAACCTATTCCTATCAAAAAATAGAAAAAACGAAGAAGCATAAACATATAATAAAAACAGCTGAAGAAACATTTAACATAATGTCGGAAAATAATTAAAATAACTAACTCTTGGCAAGTAGTTAATGCTGAAAAAAACTGTTGAAAAATATACCTTTTATTAGCAACCAATGCAAATTTTCGTTTAGCTTATTTAATCCCTTTGTGATTATGTATGACCGAGTTACAATTTTTAACACTAGATCCATTTTTTTAAGATCATTTTATAATTAAGATAATTTTCAAAGATCAATAATTTTTTGTGCTGCTAAAATTTTTAAGACTAAATAAATTGCTATCAATTCCTATACTCAAATTAATTTGTGACATATAATTGACAATGTGAAGGACTTTTAGAATGCCGTCTTTCATTTAGGTTTTATACACTTTACCCTGATACCAAAATTAGCTTATATTTTTTCCTTCATTTGATACATCATTTTACATCAACTTAAAGTACAGAAATGAAGCAAAAACATTTTTCCGTAAAGATATTATGGGCGGGTGCCCCCCTGCCCAGGCTTATAACCGCCACTGATTAAAGACTAATATCAGAGTAAAACAATTTCAATACATGATTTTAAAAACTTTCTCAGCCGATTTTCTTTGGAGAAAACAGTAAAATTATTGAGTTTGGGAAATAAATCCTTTGGATATATATGTCAATATATGATTCAAAATACAATTTAACGAATCAATTGCCCTGTTAGCTGCTAAATTTTCAAAATATGTGTTGTTTTTTTATTTATCTTTTATTTCAATGGCTTCCCTTGCCCATTGCGTAAAATGTCGTCCGTAATATTAGGACAGATTAGCCAGAAGAGTAATCAGAGGAATACTTACAGTCTCGGGTACCTGGAGTACCTACAGGTACCCGAAAGACCCGAAAAACACTGTTGAAAAATATACCTTTTATTAGCAACCAATGCAGATTTTCGTTTAGGTTATTTAATCCCTTTGTGAGTTTGTATGACCGAGTTACAATTTTTAACTGCATTTCGTCCTTTTTTACGTTATATTCACGCAGATTCCAAATTTGGCCCAATATAATAATCACTAACATTGTCGTTTCTTTACAACCCCCCTCACCCTTCCCCCATCAAAAAAAAAAATCAGCCTTAAGTTATTTTTTTGTCAGAAGTATGCGAGTCGCTTCATAGCAAATCAAATAACACCGTACTTTGTGACAACGAAGTGAATAAAGTCGTGGCTAACTACCAGGGTTTTTATGGATCAATTCCGCAAATTGTTAGGAATTTCTTCTCAAACCCGAAAGAGTTTGGTAAAATTTACGTCTAAAACCGAAACATCTTTGTTGAGTAAAGGATGCTATACACACCACTCCTTAGGCTGCCGCAAATTTTTTCTTTAAAAAAATTTAGAAAGCTCGGTACTGGTGCGTTATATATAACACACGAAAGAAGTCAAGTTTGGTTAATGCTAATGAAATAAAATAGGATGAACATATAATACTTTAGAAACAAATTTTGCCTATATATTTGCACATTAGGGGGGGGGGGGTAAAGAAAAGCATATATTAAACAAGTAACCTACCCTAGGTCCCTTACCCCCCCCCAAAACCCCAATAAACCATCGTTTACAAATTGTAAACTCCTTGAGAAACCACGCTTTGCATTCCATTTAACTCTTGCAAATAGGCGTTTAACGGGTTATGACGGGTTTCGTGACTGGTTTCCTGGATACAGTCTAAAGCGCTGTGTTATATATAATACACGGGTACCTAGAGCTCTCCACAGACCCGACAAATTTTAAAAAGTATTAATACCAAGTTAGTTTAAATCACAGTTTATGTAATTATCCAATATGATCTTTCCCTATCTCACCCATTATAAAAACCCGGACCGAGGTGCGAGTGCTCCAGAGAACGTTTTTGCAGATATAAACATAAGCGGCATTAGATATTTTCACGGGTAGACAAAGAATAATCACCTACGGAACAAGTACTGACAAAACCACTTGGCCGGCTCAACCAATAAGTGGACAATAAGTGCAGAAATAAGTGGGAGGAGCTTTTTGTACGCACCGAGAATGAAGAGCCAGAAATCATCTGCGGTAAACTTACTGGTATATTATATAAACTGTGGTTTAAATATTTCACCAAGGTCAAACGGCAGACCATTGTATTCACAGAAAATTTTTGAATCTGAAGATTGAGGTTCCTTATTTTTTTTCCCTACTTCCTTTGTCTCTTCACTCTTACTTCACCTGTTAATTTTGCTTCGTTATTATTTCTCTCTTTAGTATTTCATCTCCAAATTTAAGTGAATCGCTATTGAAAAAGATGTCCCTCAAATACAATACTTCAGAACTATGATACTCTGGAGAGCCAATTCTAAGAACACTATAAAGCAATGAAATAACTACTCCTTTCTTATGAAAACTGAATGGTATTCGTGAAAGCTCAGATGCCACGCTCCTCTAAACCACACTATTATTATGTTTTGACAATTTTAATGCTAAAAATTCACTTTTAAATATATCAAGCCCAATCCCTTCTTACTACTACTACTACTAACAACTCACCGCAGCACCAAGCCGCCTGAGGCCAACACAGCTACGCACGCTCCTCCTCCACCCCAGTCTATTCAAAGCCACCCGCCCACGAAGTTCCCATTTCCTTTAAATCTTTCTTTATGACGTCCTCCCACCCCAGACGGGGACGACCTGCTTTCCGTTTAGCCCTAGATGGTTGGCCGAAAAGAAAAATCTTCGGCAATCTGTCATCCTTCGTCCGCACAACGTGCCCTAGCCACCTTAGCCTTTCTTTCATTATAGCCCTAGAGAGTGGTATTGAACCATATTTTTCGTACAGCCTATTGTTTGAAATACGGTCAGTCAGCCGGGTACCCAGAAAAATCCTTAAGCAATTTCTCTGGAAAATATTTAGTAAATCTTCATCCACTTTTCCGGAGCGTCCATGCTTCAGAGCCATATTTGACCACTGTCATCACTGTAGCTTCTAATATTCTAATCTTGGTTTGCAGACTTATCTTCCTATTCTTCCAGACTTTTTTTAACTGTGAAAAAATACCCTGAGCCTTGGCTATTCTATATTTAACATCTTCACTGCTCCCACCATCTTTACTAATAATACTACCAAGGTAAGTGAAGCTACCCACCTGATCAATCTTTTCAATGCCCAACGTCACCTTTTCATCTTAACTTATTCCTAGCCTTAGTGACTTAGTCTTCATAACATTAATTTTCAAACCAATTCTAGCACCCTGAACCCGCAAAACCTCTAAAACCTCATTGATTTTGCTTCTTAGAAATCCCTTCTTAGAAGATTCTAAAGTGTAGAATAAGTGACAAAAAACAAAAATGGCTGCAAATTACAAGCAAACCCGTCTTTTAAAGCAAATTTTTAGGGCCTAATTGCGAAGATGGACGCACGAGGACGCTTGTTCGTCTGCGAGTCGACTTTTCGACCAACCGATTTTTAATTATTTTTTTTGTTAGTGTCATTTATTTAATTTTTTCGTTTCAATTCATTTAAAACTAAATTGAAAATTTTTTTGTTAGGGCAAGGTTCATAGTTTTTTGGTTTATTTTTTTTAATTATTATTATTTGTTGTTCCTTTGTTTATAGTTAATTATTAGTTAGTCGAAAATTGTATGTGCCCGCCTAGTCGCAAATGCTTTTGCGACTGTGTATCTTTCTTGGGGCGGGCATTGGAATATTAGTTAAATCTATTTTGATTTTAAATGAAATGAACTGAACTGAACTGATGTGTAACTGTCTGAGCTCTGTAAACTGGTTCGCCTTCCCAAGACTCTAGGCGGGCGTGCCTCTCCAAAAACAAAAACACAAGTGTTTGAATTACTTCCATGGGGAGCCATAGTTACTCCCGCCGTTTACCAACACCATAAACTCCTGGGAGCTTAAAGTGCCTGGGAGCACATACCTCCCAGGAAGTTCCCATGTTGCCCAGTTCGCCTGCGATTTGAGGGGACTTGTAGGTCATGTGTCAATCCTAAAACTCGGTCGTTCGCCTGAGACTTTGGCTCTCAAATTTCTATTCACTTCGACCAAATTGATTTTAATTCAAAACAGATATGCCAACTTTGATCCGAAACAAAAGGAAAATATTCACTACTAAGAAGGCCGGCTGACTGACCGTATTTCAAAGAGTAGGCTGTACCAAAAGTGTGGTTCGATCCCGCTTTCCAGGGCTATAATGAGAGAAAGGTTGAGATGGCTAGGGCACGTTCTGCGGTGAAGGATAAGAGATTGCCAAAGTTTATCCTTTTCAGCCAGCCGTCTAGGGCTAAACGAAAAGCCGGTTGTCCATGGCTGGGGTGGGAGGATGTCATAAAGAAATATTTTAAGAAAATGGGAACTTCCTGGGAGGGCGTAAAGAGGGAAGCTTTGAACATATTGGGCAGGAGGACCGTGCGTAGCTGCGTTGGCCACAGGCAGTTTGGTACTGCGGTGGGTTGTTAGTAGTAGTAGTAGTAGAAGAAGGAATTTTGCCACTCGGCATCTTTTCGTCCGGGCAATTTTGCAATTGAGAGGGTAGCAATTGATTAGCAACATCAGACAATCGATCCAAAATAAAAGCAAGCCAAATATTCACTACTTAGTTGTGAATACTGTTTTAATGCTCCAACAAACCGAAGCTTTTTTTTTATTTTTTCACTGAAAACACAAAAAGGCATTTTTCAACGACAGTATCTGAAAAGAATAGCTACTTATAAAAATTTAGAGGGGGGATATATAATTTATGGAAGAAAAATGTCTAGAGGATATAAAAAAATCAGACATGGGGTTATTTTGGTGGTAAAAGCTTGGAGATGGAGACTGATTATGATGCTCATTTTTTGGAAATATATGATGAACAATGCTAGGGAGATTTCCTCTGTTCTTCTAAGAAGCTTCCTATCCCTCGGCATGCAAGTATAAGTGAAGATTACGATTGAGGGTACTTTCAAGTGTCATCTCTGATTTATATCTGATAAACAGTATCTGAATTTCTCTGTTAAGAAGTAGGTGTTAAATTTTTATCATCAAACAATCGTAAAAGCGCGTCGATTTGTTTTTGATCCGCTTCAGCCACTTCTTCCTTTGAAGTTCTCAATATCGCACAATGGTGTCATCTACCATACCAGCCCGTGCGAAAATTCGCAGAAGAAATAAACTAAAGCCAGTTGCATACCGTACTAACAGATTCAGCTTCAGTTCAATGAATTAACCAGATATATTCTTGGTCTTCTTTTTTTTTCGCAAGTGTTTATAGAAAGTTTAAATGAAATGTTCCAGTGTGCAATTACTTTTAGCGTTGATATGTAAAGAACAAAACCGTTTTGTGATTTTTTTTTTTTTTTTTTTCTGTGTCACCTAAAAGCTGTCTTAGCATGACATGACACCTTACCTGATTCTTATATCCGACTACCAAAGCGATATTCTTGTATATCTAACTGAAAGCGAAATTCTTACGTCTTCCAAGAAAACTTCAAAAGAAAAACAAAGACGCCTTAGAATTGTTATTTAGCACAAAATGTCATTACGTTTTTTTCTACGATTAAATGAACAAGAAACTTTTATCTGTTCTAAAAACACTTTTTTAGGCGGGAAAAATTGTAAATTCTCAGGCTAAAATATATAATTCTTGTACCTTTTTTTACAACTGTTTATAACTTTAAAATGAAATGTTCTAACGTTTAGTTATTATTATATTATTAAATATAATATATGTAATAATAATATATAGAATATAACATATAATAGTATTTAATAGTCTAATTATTATTAATGTTTGCTTGTAAAAAACAATACCCTTTTGTGTTTTGATTTATGTGCCTAGGACAGTTGTTTTGATAAACTAATTCTTTTTCTAAAATATGACTACCAAAAAAATATATAATATATATTTTTATATATGTTTCTCTAGTTGAAACCAAAATTATTTGGTTAAACCATTCCAAAGATATAAAAAAGTGGCTAAACTAAAATTTTACCGAGAAAATAATTTTGGTTTCAATTAGAGAAACAAGTATATATTTTTTTGGTAGTCATATTTTAGAATATTTTTTAAAACATCTATCATGGCGAGGGATAGGATTTAATAACATAATGATAATTATACGTTAGAAAATTGTATTTCAAAGTTATAAACAGTTGTATAAAAAGGAACAAAAACTTTTTGCAAGATTGAATTTTACACGCATTATCAAACAGTTCGTGGTAACGAAGTGTAAGTAAGGAGCGACCCGGCTCAATGGTAACCGAAACTCTGGACAACGGTATTTTGATACAAATAGATACACCAAAAGAATCATATTTTAATGCTGATTTCAAATATATAAGTTTCGTCAAGTTTAGTCCTACCGATCAAAAGTTACGCGCCTGAGAAAATTTGGCTGATTTTCGAAAAAAGAGGGAAACATCCCCTAAAAATTAAAGAACCTTAATGAAAATCACACCATCAGATTCAGCGTATCAGAGAACCCTACTGTGGAGGTTTTAAGCTCCTATCTACAAAAATGTGGAATTTTGCATTTTTTGCCACAAGAAAGATCACGGATGCGTGTTTATTTTTTATTTATTTTTTTCCCAGGGGTGATCGTATCGACCCAGTGGCCCTAGATAAATCGTGGGAGGGCTCATTGGAATGGAAATTAAAAGTTCTAGTGCCCTTTCTAAGTGACCAAAAAAAATGGAGGGAAACTAGGCCCCCTCCCACGCTCATTTTTTTCCCAAAGTCACCCGATCAAAATTTTTAGATAGTAATTTTGTTCAACATGTTCGAAAATATTACAAGTATATCATTCAGGATTCCTTAATACCCCTACGTTCGCGGGGGGAGGGCTGAAAATTATGAACTTTGCCCAATGTTAACATATAGTATTGGTTATTTGGATGTATACAGACCTTTTCAGGGGAGATTTTTTCTGGTAGTGGGGGGGTCAGGGGTTATGTGGGAGGATCTTCCCATGAAGGAAGTTTTCATGGGGGAAGGGACATTGCTATGAAGGGGACGCCGGACTTCCCAGCATTATTTAAAAAAAGATCAGAAATTAAATATAAAAACAAGTTGTTCAACTGCAACAGGAGCAACATCGAAACTTAAAACAAAAAGAAATTATTACTTATATGATTGGGTTCGCCCCCTAGTCAATGCCTCGCTCTTCAGGCCAAAGATATTTTAGTACTTTCATAACAGCTATTTATTCTAATTAACGACTTTTGTGAATAAGTGGTCATTTTTAAAGAATTGGAACAAAATTCGAACTTTAGCTTAAAGAGCAAGGTATTGACTAGGGGGCAAACCCCCTAATATACGAATTAAAAATACATGGATATAGAAGTTCGTTACGTAAGTTAATTCGTAAGTTACGTATATTTATTACTAATAAAAACGCTCGTAAATAAAATTAAACAAGTTTCGAGAAAGCCATTTAACCAAATAAAAGTAAATTAATATGCAAATTTTGTTTTAATTATTCATGTACGATGAGCCAAGATCAAAACATGCATTTTTTCAAAAACGTTCAAAAATTAAATAAAAAAAACAATTTTTTTAACTGAAAGTAAGGAACGACGTTAAAATTTAAAACGAACAGAAATTATTCCTTATATGAAAGGGGATGTCTCCTCCTCAACGCCTCACTCTTTACGCTAAAGTTTGACTTTCTCACAACTCTATTTTTTAAACAATAAAAACCTTTTGGTATCGCGTTAAGGTCTTATATTTAGTTGCTGTGATATTACAATACTTCAATGCACAATACAAGGTTTTTATTGTTTGAAAAAATAGAGTTGTGAGAAAGTCAAACTTTAGCGTAAAGAGCGAGGCGTTGAGGAGGGGACATCCCCTTTCATATAAGGAATAATTTCTGTTCTTTGTAATTGTGCATATAATGTATATATATATATATATATATATATATATATATATATATATATATATAATGAATGAATGCATTTATTACCCATCAATTAAAAACAGATGGAGCACAACAAAAGACAAGAAAAAACGCAAAAACACTAATTCCTCTGAAACAAAAAAAAAAAAAAACCAAACATAACAACCAACAGCTTATGCCAACTACTGCTGGAGAATCATAGCCCAGGGATGGGCCTTAAGTGTCAAATTATATCGAGTAATCTGCGCTAGGATAGCTTCTTCAGGATTCATGATGCCGTACCGATGCGAAACATATCGATTGCTTGTCCATGGTGGTAAACGCAACAAAAACTTTGCTTACTTGTAGTACACTGAACGCAATTTCAGTCTATCTGTAGCCGTAAATATACGCCAGAATGGGCTGAGGTACAAATAATGAGGCACAACCATAGCATTGTACACCCGGGCCAGCAGACGACGGTCAAACTTCCGCTTATTTGCCACAATACGGCTATACGTAAATGAAACCCGCTTCTGAAAATGAGAAAGCAGTAACCGCCGCGTCTCTAGTATTGACCGTCCAATAGGAAGGCCCAGATATACAATGCCACCGGCGAGCCCAACAGTAGAAACACCAATTGTGATGCTTCGACCAGCATCAGATTTCGAATTAAACAGCAGTACTTCAGACTTGTCGGCATTAAACTGAAGTCCAATCTGAGCATACTCTTGTTGTAGTCGAGTAAAATTATCTTCTAGTCCTTGCAGAAAGCGGCTCAGGTTCAGTACATCGTCCGCATAACCAATCAAAGATAAATCAACACCGCGCAGAATGTAAGTCATAAGTGACTTCGATTGCGGCTTTACGATACTGTTATTAAATGCTGTCGGTGACGAAATGGCACCTTGTCTGACCCCCTTCTTTACCGGAAGAAGGGGATTACCACGCGGAGAAACAGCAACATCATTCAACAGGCTAGAGCACTCACTCGCTGGTAAAGGAAGTTTAAGGTCCGCTTTTAGATTTTCATACATGTCAGCCAGTGGGGCTAGAGAGCAGGGATCGACACCGGCCAAACCCATATCCAGTATAATCTCCTCGTGGAGAAGCGAATCAAACGCGCGCCTTACATCATGAGTGGCTAAAGCGATGCTTTCACCGCGGTCTTCTGCGTCAACTAAAGCGGATACTAAAGCAGAAAGAGCATGGCCGCACCCGAGGCGTGACTGAAAACCGAACTGATGGGCCTGAACTGTACATTTAGTACGGAGCTCCTCAATACTCAGATTTTCAAATATTTTACAAAAAACAGTTGAAACCGTTATTGGGCGAAAAGACGAACAATCGGAAGGAGGTTTATTTTTCTTTGGGATAGGAGTCAGACATCCAATTGAAAAAGAATAAGGCACAATTCCCAAATTAAATATCATTTGGTAAAGGAGGACCAAATGCTCAATAAACATACCCCCACACAACGACAAATGTTGTGCAGAAATCCCGTCATATCCTCTAGACTTTTTTTTCTTCAGTTTCCCAATTGCAGAAATAATCAGACTCTTTGTAATACTCGGTCCCGGACTAGATGCATGCTCAAAGAAATCTTGGAGTCTCGCTTTATAACTATTTTGAAGATGGGGATCCTGAGCAGAAAATTCTTTTTTATAATGCTCAATCCATGAAGAAAGTGGTATAAGAGACGGGGTTTGACTTGGCGCTTCTTTCACAAGACTAGACCACAGCTTATTAGGCCGCGACCAAACTTCTTCCGAACAAGACGAAATAATCGAATTCCGATGCAAAGAGAGCTGCTTTGCAAACTGACGTTTCGTATAGATGTACAGTTTTCTCAGCCACCCATCCCGCGGCTTATCTGCTTCAATCCAGACCGAGAGCCAAAATTTAGCAGAAAAGCAAGCAGTGCGCAAAGGACTAGTAGTTGACCAACCGGGCTCTTCGGTTCCAGGTTTTACTCACCTAATGGGTACCGCCGATTTTTCTGCAAGGGATAGGGCATGAGTAAGTTAACTACAATATAGATTCAGCCGGAATCGAGAATACCGCATATTCTGTTTTGAACTCCGCATTAATAAATCAAACGGTACGCGAATTTTCGCCAGAATTTCATTACACGCATTCTGGAAGAGATCAAATGACGCCCTATCCCAATCACTAATATAAAACACAGATCGCTTTTTAGCAAACGGGATAAAAGAAGGACCGACATCATCAAACCGAGCACTAAAAAACAGAGGAAAATGATCTGACGTAAAACTAGAATCACTAACACCAACTTCCACAATAGTTACAGATCGCGTGTGACAAACATGGTCTAAATTAGATGTGCTACCCGAATTATGGACGTAAGTAAAACTCTTATTCTTCGGCGCAACCAAGTAATCATCATCAAACAGACCGGAGATAATACTTGGACGAACAGAATCACCAGAAGAATTAAGTGAGTCAGTTAGGTCACAATTAAAGTCACCAGTCACGATGCAGCATAAGCCCTGCTCTTTTATTTTTCCCAAGCACTTAGATAAACGAGCGACACTAATGGCAAAAAGTCTCTCAGAAAGGTCATCGCGATAGTTCGTGGGTAAGTATACATTCAGCACAACCACATTCTGGATTCTAACCGCTAAAAAGTCACTTGCTGAATCAAAGACAGAAGAAGTAAAACATGACTTCACGTAAGTCGCTAGACCACCACAAGGCCTGCCATGAGACTGAGAGCGGCGCGCAGCAACCGAGAACACTTTGTGATTAGTTGATAGTTCCAAAAGGCTCAGGCTCAAAGTGTTTGCAAAATGTTCTTGAATACACACTATGTCACACTTCGATAAAAAGTCCTTCAAAAACACAGACCGACTTAACAGATTTCCATTTATATTCCACGAGGCAATCGCATAAGAGGCTAAGTGTCCTCGATTCATTTCTTCGCTGGGGTAGGTCTATTTGAAGGGCACCGAACACTGTAACATGTATGACCTCTTTTTTTGCATGTGATACAGAACATATCGTTGTTGCACTTATTGCCCTTACTAGATACGTGGTCAGTGCCACCACAGCGGCCACAGATGGGAGATGTGGCGCAATCTGCCGCCACATGACCGAGTCCATGACAGGAGTAGCAACGTTTCGGTAGGAAATTAAATTCCTCGGCAGGCAGCTTCTCGTAGCCAACGCGGACGGAGTCCGCGAGAAAACGGTCTAGATTCTTTCTGGATTCAAAGTACACCTTGAATACTTTCGAATGTTCGTATTTTCCTATTTCCACTGCTTTTACGGCATTTGGGACAATAGTTTCGACATCCGTGTGGGACATACTATTTGGGACTCGTTTTAGAACTCCGATGAACAAGCGCTCCTTCAGTGACGCTGTAACCGTGGGTGTCCTAGACCTCATATTTTCCATAATCTTCTCTGCAGTCGCCCTCGACTTGACGTAGAGCTTCCAGTCCTGTTTAGTCTTGCGAAGTTCGCTAATGTCGTCAGAATTTGGACATAAACTATCCACGAAACCCTTACGAGCAATTGGGTTGTCTAGAGTCTCTGGTAGGTCTTTCAGTACAACGGCATAGGATGGCTTAGTACTGACATGAGCATGACCACTATTGATAGAGACACTGTTGATAGAAACTTCAGTAGTTGCAGACATACTCGGAACAGCGTAGCTTTGGGCTGAGACGAAGTTCCGGAACTCTAGGCACAAGTCATTTACTTTGCGCGAAAGAGTCGCTGTAACTTCACCAGGAATAGAGGGTATTTCATCCGGCTCATATATGACGAACTTCGGTAGCTGGACATTATTCTTATCACAGTAATCCAACACTTTCAGAATGTCCGCAAACGTATCCGCTTTCTTCTGCCTATCCGTTTGGCGGGTAGACATCTGTCCCTCGGACCAAATACACTTCTTTGCTTCATTAATTTTCTCTTCAGGAAAAAATCCGCAACCAGTTTGGATAATGTCAGCAGACGTATTTCCTGTACTCCTTGCCCGTATAGCAAAATTTAAAACCGCATTCAGGACTAGTCGATCGGGCGGCATCTTCGTACGAAATGAAATACAGCTCGGCAACGAAGGAACCTAGGAACAAGGGAAGTGTAAGGACCCCCTCAACTGTCCCCCGCAATTTACGGGTAACTTAATACCGGCGGGTACAATACGTCGCTTGCGGGAGGTTCCTTCCCCTCTTCTGCTAGTTCCCAGTACACTTCTTAACGATAAAGAATCAAAAAATGGCACAATATAAAATTTAAACTGTAGATGGCGTGCCAATCTACCCGAGAAATAAAGATGGCGCTGGTGAGAATACCCAGTGAAGAGGGCTTATTCTATCAATTTGAGAAGGTCATACAAATACTAAATGACAAAAAAAAAAAACTAATTTTAGATTATAAAAAACAACAAGAAAAGACCTCAAAAAAGTTCAGAAACTTTATCCAAGTTACCAGCCAAGATGCAAACTCAGATACAACAGCCTTGAATATACTATAGATGACGTATATATATATATATATATATATATATATATATATATATATATATATATATATATATATATATATATATATATATATATATATATATATATATATATATATATATATATATATATATATATATATATATATATATATATATATATATATATATATATATATATATATATATATATACATATATATATATAGAGAGAGAGATATAGAGTGAGAGATAGCATATATATATATATATATATATATATATATATATATATATATATATATATATATATATATATATATATATATATATATATATATATATATATATATATATATATATATATATATATATATATATATATATATATATATATATATATATATATATATATATATATATATATATATATATATATATATATATATATATATATATATATATATATATATATATATATATATATATATATATATATATATATATATATATATATATATATATATATATATATATATATATATATATATATATATATATATATATATATATATATATATATATATATATATATATATATATATATATATATACAAGTGATAAATTAAGAGAGGAAATTGGGACAATATTTGGGGGCACCCACCCGCCCAGAGTCTCGGGCATGTGACCCAAAAATTTGAAAAATTTGTGAAAAACTGAAATTTTCTCAGAATGTGGAGCTGAGCTTGGGCAACGAATAGGTACTATTTGAAAGATAAAGATGGCTTTAAACGATTGTATGCCTGTTATTTCAAGCAAATTAATGGTCCTATGTCAATTCTATATTCTTAGTCAACCTTCTTAAGAACAAAGGCGGGCGTGCCTAGTTCGCCTCACATTACAGGCAATATAACGGCCTTATGTCAATTTTAAATTATTGGTCAACATGCCTTCAGACTCTAGGCAGGCATGCCTTTCCAAAATAACAAACACATATGTGTCCAATAAGAGAGTCATGCATACTCCCGCCATTTACCCGTGCCCCAGCCATTTAAACACTTGCCTCTCAATTACTTGGACTATCAGTCTTGGCTTTTCTCTGTCTGCAATTAGCCATGTCTTGATGCAACCTATGCAACCTACTGCAAAACACTTGATAACTTCAATTCAAAATAATTAAAATATTTAAGATATATATATATATATATATATATATATATATATATATATATATATATATATATATATATATATATATATATATATATATATATATATATATATATATATATACATACATGCGTGTATTTAAAAACAAGTGGCCATATACACAAAAACAAATAAATAAAAACAATAAGGAAAGAACAATAACACTCAACAAATTTAAATTACAGCTTCTTTCCGCGCCATCTAACTATTCACTATAAAACAACCTAACGTAATAATTAGGACCCACGAAGTAGTCCCCAAAACACCCGGGAGCAGCGGCACATCCCCATGAAAAAATATATCCCTAAAATTCGCCGAACTTTGGCATCTACTCAGAGAATGGTCCATCCCATCCCCAAACTCCCTAGAGAGGGGCAGGCACGCCTACTTCCCGAGCCATTCTCATCATAAGACTCCCAGTAGCCTTTACGCAGTGGTATGCAATTTGCCCGCGCCTGCAACCAATACTTAAGGGTTCTCAACGGTAGGTTCAGCTTCAAATAAAACTTCTCCCCATACACATCTTTAATCTGTCTTTAAAAATGCAGGCTACTAGACTTTTCCAGACCCGTTAGCCAAACCTGAACCTCTTGGTCCCGAAGGCGCGATGCAAATTTACCGAAAAAATCTTCAGGTTTGCCTAGATGACTCTGCCCCTCATTCCATGCCCATGATAAACCAGCATTATCCAACAGTGCTTTAACTTGTTTCGGCCATGCTGCCTTTTTGGTAAAACTCAACATCTCTGTGCAGGCCGCTTTTGCCTGGCGGTTATCAGGTAAGCGCGTAACTTGTAGCCAAAACTTAATCATTTGTATAGTCCTCATATGACGTAGATCCTGCAAACCCAAATCACCCCTTAGGACCAAACAATTAAAATTATTTTGGAGGCCTATAACTCTTTTAAAATACATAAACTGCAGAGATTCCAGTTGTTTTACCGTAGTAGTCCCTCACAACTCATATCCATAATGGGCAACAGGTAGGACTTATTCATAAAAAGGTACTTGTGCATCTTCATATTTTTGATTCCCATGATATGCTTTTGTCAAAGTAGAGCACAAGCAGCTGCCTTATCACGTGAAATCATTAATTTAATGTGCTCGGTCCATTTCCCATTTGCTGCGACCACGAATCCCAGATATTTATACTTTGGGGTCACTTTTATTGCCTCGTCGTTATAAGTAAAGGAATAATTCTGAGGTCCATTGGGCTTCCTACTTTGGAAGATGACAATCTCTGTCTTACATGCGTTCAGCTTCAAATTCTTCTATTGTAGGTAAGATTCAGTTAAATTTAGAAGAGTTTGGATTTCCTCGGCTGATCTGGCCACTAAAGCTGTGTCGTCAACTAGCAGAAAAAAGAATAAAGGGTAATCCCTAGTGATAAAACTCGGGCCCCTCTCTTTTCAAGGAACTCTGCAAAACCATTGATATACAGACTAAATGTTTCGGTGACAACGTGCATCCTAGACAAACTCCTCTGTAAGTTCTGAATGGCCTGGATACACCTTTTTTAACGACATAGAGCACAGATAAAGTTATCTCGTACATGTGCATTAATAGCATAATAAAAAACTTGGATAGGCATGTCTCAATATGATAATTGAATAAAATAGGTCTATCAATGCTATCAAATAACTTTTCAAAGTCCAATAACGCGACAGAAAGCCTACCATTTTCTCTGCCACGTTTTTTAATAAGAGCTTGGAGTGTAAATACACGATCTGTTGTTGAATAATCCTTTCGGTATTTTCCTTAAGTTTCACTGAAAATAATTTCCTTTTCTAGCCACAGCCCTAATCTACCATCTAGAACCTTTTCCAAAAATTTACTAGTTTTTGGTACTAGACTAATAGGGCGATAGTTACCATAATTCATCCGTTCACCCTTTTTAAATAACGGCATTATAACCGACATATTCCATGCTGTTTGCCAACTACATGAAACCAGGACCACATTATACAAAGTTAATAGAACTGGCAACAGGGGACCGATTAATTTCTTATACATTGTTGACAGAATTCGATCAATACCCAGGGAAGATCCTCCACGGTGGCTCTTGATGGATTGTTTTAGCTCACTCTCTGATATTTCCTGAATTAGCTGGTAAGAATGCTCTGGGAGGAGGAATTCACTGACACTGCATCTATCGGCTCAGTATACACTTTCGGGTAGATGGGGGTCTGGCCAGCTGAGTTTCTATGATTCTCCAGGTCTTCAAAATAAGTCAGCCAGGAGTTAACTTCTGGGATCATTTATGATTGGTTACGTGGCCCACGTAAGTACTTACAGAATTCCTTCATAGTGGCCGATCAATAAGCATGAAAACACTTCTCTTGCTCTTTAATCTCATATAATGCTTCCTTCCTCCTTACTAAAGCATTGTCAGGTTCTTTTCTAGATAATGTAAGTGTTGATAGGGCTTCTTGTCGTTGCTCTGGGTCATTGGCATTTCTTACCTTATTTAATAAGCTAAATATATATATATATATATATATATATATATATATATATATATATATATATATATATATATATATATATATATATATATATATATATATATATATATATATATAAATTCAATATTATATAATAAAATAATATAATATTAATAATTAAATACTATCATTTATGTTCAAATATATTATGTATATTGTAAATAAATAAAAATTATATAAACATATATAGTACCTCGCAAAATGTCTCATCAATGTCAGGCGTTTCATACATAGCCACAGCCTTTTTGGCTTTCCTTCTCGTTGGCTTTCCTTTTTGGCTTTCAAAAGTCTTCACACCGTTTTCACTTGCACATCGTTCATTACAAATACCATTACGAGAGGGCTGATCAGGGGTTTTCTGAAAAAAAAAAAAACGCATCAGGATCCACCAGCTATAATCTCTGCAATTACTTCATGTTAAGGCTTTACTTTTAGATATCGCCTATTTTTTATATGCATGGTATTTAAAAAATAAATAAATACTCGTTTCATTCTTATATTTTAGTTTTAGTCCTGAAGTTTTATAGATTATGAGCAAGCGTTTGATTCAGCGGATAGAGGATCTTTAGCCAAGGTATGTATACACCTATCCTTGTATTTGCATTGTATAGAGAGAAGAACAGTGCGGTTTTAAGCAAGTGCGGTTTTGCAAGTTTTAAGAGAAGAACAGCGCGGTTTTAGAAAAGGTAGAGGATGTGTCGACCAAATTTTCACTCTTAGGTTAATAATTGAGAAGTGCCTTAGTTGTCAAACACCTTTGGTCCTCAGTTTTATAGATTATGAGCAAACGTTCGATTCTGTTGATAGAAGAGCTTTAGTAAAGGTCTTATCCTTGTGTGGTATACCACATAAATACATTAAAGCAGGGGCAGATCCAGGATATTTTTTTTTTGGGGGGGGGGAGGCAAAATAGGTTGATCCGATAAACTTGCGTTAGGAGCAAGTTTAATTAACGCAATCTTGCGTTAATTAAGTTAATTACACTACTTTAGACTACGTTAGGGGGGCTCGCGCCCCCTTGCCCCCTGGATCCACCAATGCATTAAAGTGATTAGTGCTAAGTACTAGAATAGCATTGCTTCGGTTAAGGTAGAAGGTCGGGTTAGTAGCTGGTTTCGTACTAAATCAGGAGTCAAGCAGGGTTGCGTTCTATCCCCATCCATATGGATCATTTCAATGGACTTTTTCTAATGAGCACAGGAGAGGCAATAGAAGAATAAGGAATCAAAGGCGAAAGTAAAATTCTTCTAGACACAGCTGCGGTTAAGGTAGGAAATGAGGTAAGCAGCTGGTTTTGTATTAAATCAGGAGTTAAGCAGGGTTGTGTTCTATCCCTCTTTATGTGGATTATTTTGATGGACTTTGTCTCACAGGAAAGCACAGGAAAGGCAACGGATGACCGGGGAATCAAATGGGGAAAAAACTCTCCTGGACTTAGATTCTGCTGATGATTTAAGCATCTTAGATGAAAATGTTAACAAAATGAATTAATATTTAAAGGTTTCGCGAGTACAGGGTACAAGAATTTGTTTGAAAATTAATGTTCAGAAGGCTAAGTCACTAATACTAGGAATAGGTGAAGATGAAAAGGTGATGTTGAGTAATGAGAAGGTGATGTTGAGTTGAGTAATGAGATGTCAAGTAGAGGTTATGTTGAGTAATGAGAAGTACAGTTTAGTGGGCAGCTTCACTTACCTGGGTAGAATTATTAGTAAAGACGGTAGATGATGTGAAGATGTTAGAAGTAGAATAGCCAAGGCCCAGGGTGCTTTTTAACAATTCAGAAAAGTTTGGAAGAAAAGAAAGATACGTCTGCAAACCAAGATTACAATATTGGAAGCCATTGTAATGACAATAGCAAAGTAGGGTTCTGAAGCGTGGGTGCTCCAAAAAAAGGGAGAGGACTAAAGGTTAATGCAACAGTTCATGTTGCCATAGCAACGTAAGTCGAACTTTAAACCTAAGGCAAGTAGAAATTTACACAATAATTCAAACAAAAAGAGAACAGACAATTACTATGAATGAATAAATGACACTTGAAACGGACAGAAACTAAATACATAATAAAGTGAAACTTGAAACAAACAGAAATTACTGCAAATAAAATTTGACAATCTGCTCAGTTAACAATTCAAAATATTAATGATTTATTTGCATTTAAATGAAAACAATAATATTTTCAATTATTGTATAATATAAATCCAAATATTTTTCAATAGATTTCTGGGACTATTCAGTACATCTTGTTCAACGAGGCAGAAAATGTTTCAGAAAATATTCAGTAGAACTAGCAGAAGTTTTGAATTCAATTGTAGAAATGCTATTTTCTTCAGAATAAATTCAAGGAAGTAGCGCCATATCAAAAACACAATCACTCTTACAACAGAATAATCTTTCATTTTTATACTTCATTATATAAAAATCTTTATAAACAACTTATCATTAGGAATTTACATAGTGACTTCCCTTGCGACAGCCGGGAATAAGCCCACAAACCTTCGGTTAAGAGGCACGCTTTCATCCACTGCGCTATCACAAGGTATCAACTAATTTGATTTTTCTACAAATCTGCTCACATACCTTTGTAAAAAAAAATGTAATGGCAATCTTTGACATTCTTGAATTGAATTGTTTTAATCACACTACAGGTAAGACTACTCTAAACGAAAAATACAAATTTAGATTTACTATCTTGGCCAAAGTTAAGGAGACTCACTTTATTTTTATTTTTCCAGTAAGTTGGGGTACTAACTAATTATATTTTAAGCATAGGGTCAAACTTAAGAAATCATAAATAAAGTGGCTGTACAGAAACCTAACGTTTTAAATTATGATACCTATAAAAGCTATATATCTGGGTTCTATGAGAAAAATTAAGCAGATTATATTTTATAATTAGTATCAAAATATGATCAAATCAAAAGATGCAAAAGAAATGGAGAAACGGGCACTGAAAAATACTGAAGACGATTTCCTAGATGTTTTTGAGAGCAACTGCCCAGATTGTTTTGGGTACCCCACTGACTGACCGTATCTCAAATAGTAAGCTGTAGGAAGATGTGGATCAATCCCGCTTTCTAGGGCTGTAATTATAGAAAGGATGAGATGGCTCAGACGAATTCTGCGGATGAAGGATGATAGATGCCAAAGATCGTCCTTGTTGGCCAACCGTCTACGGCCAAACAAAAACCAGGTCGTCCCCAAAAGGGGGGGGGATGTCGTACGGAAAGATTTAAAGGAAACAGAAAGTACTTGGAATATTCAAGGTCTAGCTTTGAATAGACTGGAATGGAGGAGGAGCGTGCTTAGCTGTGTTGGCCTCAGGCGGCTTGGTGCTTCAGTGAGTTGTTAGTAGTATTAACAATATTAAAAAAGGTCTTAATTTTAAATGTAGGCTATTTTTATATATTTGGTTTTGATAAGGTCTTACTTTCAGCTATAGGCTATTTTTAAATGCACGGTATTAAAAAAACAATGATAAGTAACCGAAAGCAATGTAGAAAAGGAATGTTTTTTTTTCCCTGATTTATTCCTCATATTTCATTTTTTAATATGCCAAGGACAGCGAAATCAAATTAAGTTGTTAGAACTGGTTAAGCGAAAACTTACATAAGTGAAAACTTCCACACTCAAATATATCGAAAAAAGGAAAAATCAGAGATTTAGTTTTTGACGAAAAGGACCTTCATATGAAGTTTTGCAATTTTTGGTACTTGCTACCAAACTAAAAAAAAAACGAAACGTGAATGAAAAATTAGCAAAAAAAATCAGCCAAAAATATGACACCAAACAGTATAAGAAAGCATAGCTTTTATTTGAAGGTGTTGTCTTTGGAAACCAGCAGATTCATTTTCAAGGTTCAGCGTGTCAACACATAAGAAAATGTTGCACTGTCGTAAAAACCTTAGTTTTGAAACAACCAAAAGAGAAATCTAAACAATTGCAGGTTTCAGGCATGAATCGACCTAAAATGGCCCTAGGAGGCCAATATTTTAAAATTTTGATGTCCTCGAAACTTCAAGTTTTTAATATTTTCCTGTTGCTACTTTTCAACTGCTTATTTATTTACTTGAGTATTTTTACTTTTTTATTTTTAAACACCCTTTTTAACGTATTTACTTTTTACATTTTTCGTATGTTTTACTAGGTGTTTTGTCTTCTTTTCTCCCTCTTGTTGTGGGGTCTTGTTTTGTTATGGATTCCTGGATGTGTTGAAAGTATTTAAAAATCTCCCTTCGTAATACTTTCGATAAAAAGATCGAGGGGCCCAAAGTCTTCTTTCATATGCTGAAGGCATTTAACACATTGGTATTTGATTACGTGTTCTTTGATATGCTGAAGGCATTTGAGAATCTCCGTACATGAAAATCTTGACAAAAAGACCAGGGTGGCCAAAGTCAAATGTGTTGAAAGCATTTGAAAATCTCTCTAGATGATACTCTCGATAAAAAGTTTAAGAGGGCCGAAGTCTTTTCATATTTTGAAGGCATTTAACACATTGACATTTCATTACGTGTTCTTGGTGCTGAAGGCATTTGAGAATCTCCTTACATGAAAATATTGATAAAAAGACCAATGTGGCCAAAGTCAAATGTGTTGAAGGCATTTGAAAATCTCCCTAAATGATACTCTCGATAAAAAGATTAAGAGGGCCAAAGTCGTCTTGCATGTATTGAAGGCGTTTGATACATTAGTATGGAATTATGTATCCTTGCATACAATAAATGTTTTTGAAATTCTCCTTATGGCACATTGAAGGTTACTTCCTCAAATAACAGTAAAAGTAAAAGAAAATCCCTGTTTCTTTTACTAAGTAAAAGAAGTAAAAGAAAATCTCTGTTTTATCATCACATACACAACACACCTTTCTTCACCTTAAACACAATTTTCCTGGCAGGAGAAAAAAATTTCCCAACAGTAATGCGAAACAAAAGCGAAAAGATATTCGCTCCAATGAAGACCCATTTCATTACCAGGCGATTTTAATTCCGGCTGTCAAAGAGATACGGATAATTATATATAAGATATAAACCAAAATTCTTCGCTTTCAAGAAGATTACTCGAAAAAAGACTCTTTTGAATACTTCCGCTTATTGAGACATGGTCTCTTTTGCTACCCAAAACAATCGCTTAAAGTGAAAACGCATGATTAAATGACTACGATTACTACTAACAACTCACCGCAGCACCAAGCCGCCTGAGGCCAACAGAGCTACGTACTCTCCTCCTCCATCCCAATCTATTCAAAGCCTCCCTCTTTGCACCCTCCCAGGAAGTTCTCATTTCCTTTAAATCTTTCTTTATAACATCATCCCAGACGAGGATGATCTGCTTTCCGTTTAGCCCTAGACGGTTGCCTAAAAAGGACAATCTTCGGCAATATGTCATCCTCCATCCGCAGAACGTGCCCTAACCATCTCAACCTTTTTTTAATTATAGCTCTAGAAAGCGGGATTAAACGAGCCCTAGAAAGCATGGTTAAATGAGCTTAAGCATGGTTAAATTTAGATTGAAACAAAGCCCGTCAAAGTAGGTATTCCAGTTATCATAAAGCATGCAAAAGCAGAGTTTAAGAAAAGAGCATGTTTTCTATGTATCACAAAGTTTTGGCAAAGAAATAATTCCCAACCCGGAAGCATGTTTCAGGAATTGCGACATTTTAATCAAGACTAATTGATACTTTTAGATCGACTTCCACTCGGTTTTCTTAAAAGATTGAAATTACCCTTCGTATTCCATATTTGGTGTGGCGGATCTATTACTAACTAGGACACTGGAATTCTGAATTGTAGTTCGATACATAGTTCAAATTCTGTCGACATACAAAGACCACTTTAACATTTAACGAAAAAGAAAAAAAAAAAAAAAAAAAAAAAAAAAAAATTCCTGACCATCAGTGGGAAATATATAATATTTCTTATATAGTTTTATTCATATTACATAATTTACAATTCTATATTTAAGTTATAATTATATATAATTTAAGGTTGTATTATTAACAAAGAAACTTTCAAATGGGGATAAATCCATTTATTTAGACAGTGAAAAAAACAGGTACAAAAGTCCAGATATTTCAATTCGATTCTGGACTTTTGTACCTGTTTTTTGTACGTGTTTTTTTTTTTCACTGTCTAAATAAATGGATTTGTCCCCATTTGAAAGTTTATTTGTTCGTTATAGAACGGCAGTGTGATCTAAGAAAACAACCCCTAATTTAAGATGTTACGTCAAAAACAAGTTATATTATTTATATAATAATTTATAATTATCTATTTTATCTTGTCTTATATATTAAATAAATTCATTTATTACATAAATACTTCTTATAATAAGAAATTTATATTTCTTCCGTTCAATTAATGGAAGAAATCTCCATTCTAGAGTCTTTACAAAACCTAAATATGAGGTTGAATGTTGAAAATCAGTGAAAGTACCCTTTCGTCGAAATTATATGTTACCCCGTTTGATCGAATATCATGTAATTTTTTTTAAATTAATCGCTTTGATATAAACTAATATTGATATATTGATATATTTATTTAACTTTAACAACAATTTGCATACAAAAATCAATATGATTCGCCCAAAACCAAACGGTTGACGTGGGGTGAATCAGAAAAAAAAAACACATATATATAACATCTTTTAAATTCACCATAATAAGAAATAAAGAAAAAAAAAGAGAAAAGAAAAGAAAAAAATAATAATAATAGAGGGGCAGAGACTACATACCATATACCCATGCTTTGCTATACTCGCAAACCAACTATAAACCATGTACTCACAAACAACCATAAACTATACTCACAAACCATGCTATACTCAAAACCCAACTATAAACCATGTACTCACAAACAACTATAAACTATACTCACAAACCATGTACTCACAAACAACTATAAACTATACTCACAAACCATGCTATACTCACAAACCAACTATAAACCATGTACTCACAAACCATGTACTCACAAACAAATATAAACTGTATTCACAAACTATGCTATACTCACAAACCAACTATAAACCATTTACTCACAAACCATGTACTCACAAACAAATATAAACTATACTCACAAACCATGCTATACTCACAAACCAACTATAAATCATGTATTCACAAACCATGTACTCACGAACAATTATAAACTATACTCACAAACCATGCTATACTCACAAACCAACTATAATCCATATACTCACAAACCATGTACTCACAAACAACTATAAACTATACTCACAACCATGCTATACTCACAAACCAACAAAGAATTACAACTTAATTTAAATCAAATTTGATATACTTAACATCTATCATCAGGAAAGTTTTGCTAGATATTTTCCAGAGAAATTACCTACGGATTGTTTTGGGTACTCGACTGACTGACCGTATTCCAAAGAGAAGCTGTACGAAAAGTGTGGTTCAGTCCTACTTTCTAGGGCTATAATGAGGAAAAAGTTGAGATGTATAGGACACGTACTACGGATGAAGAATGACAGATAGCCGAAGATTTCGGCCAACTGTCTAGGACTAAACGGAAAGCGAGTCGTCCGCGGTTAGGGTGGAAGGATTTTGTAAAGATCGATTTCGTAAAGATCGCAACGATCGAGGGATATCTGAAATTCCTGGGAGTGTGTAAATAGGGAGGTTTTGAATAGATTAGGATGGAAGACGAGCGTGGCTGTTTTGGCCTCCTGCGAATTGGTGTTCACAAGTGAACAGAGTGGCCACCTACGGACATAGTTTACAATGCAACTATAGCTACGGACATAGTTCATTCTTTACTTATCAAATAGCTACCCCTCATTCAATATCAAATGGCTCCCAAAAAAGGGTCAATAATAGGGTTGCACTGGATTTCAGAACTATTGGCTGCCTTTTCTTCAGGAAAAACTTTATTTTAAGCAAAGTAAATTATTCAATTATGTGAAATTGAGAAAATTTTACTTATTCTTTCAAAAATGCGTTAAAAAGCACCCATAGGCTTAGGGTAGGGGGTCTAGACCTTTGCTATCCTTCCCCAACATAGGCAACCCTTTTTGTAAATATATTTATTCTTTTCTGCTCATACAACATTCAACGATATACAAGATTCACATTCATTTAATGGACTTAGTTCTAAGGAACACGGCGAAGGCTGTACGGAAGCATGGAAGTATCTACTGTAAGGATCTTGGTATCAGAACTACAAGAGACACTAAGAACGTGGAAAGAACGATTACCATATGGTTACCTACGGAATGAAAGGGTTAAAAAGGGCATAAGAATTTCTAATTTTGAATCGAATTATCTCTTTTACAAGTTTGAATGATATTTTTAGTAGTTATAGAGTGGCGCTTATATGCCCTTTTGGAATATATTACTTATATGCCCTTTTGGAAACCTGCTTGCATACAGTTTTTTCGTTTCATTAAAACTCCCCCTGAACGTTCCTTAAAAGTTTCACCTTAATACCCTTAGCGTCACTAGTCACAGTAAAATATAGTGGTAGTATTAAATGTATACACATCGTACCTTCTGCTTAATTCAAATTCCCCCACACCTTACACTTTTACACTTTACACTACACTTTACACTTTTTTTTACATACCTCTAATATTTTATACCACTAAAATACCTCTACCTCTTAAAATCTTTTTACATACCTGAACAAGGTCTATGTCAGTAAGCGTGGCTTTGTCACAAGTAAAAGCAGAGCTAGTCTGTATCTCGGCATTCTGAAGGATTAGAGGTTGGCGGGAGGCTTTGCCTTGGTTCTCTTTAAGCAAAGCTTCTATTTGGTTGTAGCAGAGACATTCTTTGGGTTCTTCATTTTGTGCCATGTTTGATTTAGAGGCATTCTCAATCAGTTCCTCCAATTTTGATATCTTGTTCCATTGTTCATCGCTAAAGATTAAGTTGAAATAAATGTAGTAGAGTAATGAATTAAATAATTATAAATCAACTTATAGTTAAACAATTATTAAGTGAATATTTCTAGTCAGTTAGAGAAAGGTTGAGATAGCTAGCGCAGGTTCTGCAGATGAAGGATGACAGATTGCCAAATATTGCCCTTTTCGGCTAACCGTCTAGGGCTAAACGGATAAGCAGGTCGTCCAAAGTTGTGGTGGGAGTATGTCGTGAAGAAAATTTTAAGGGCAATGGGAACTTCCTGGGAGGGTGTAAAGAGGGAGGCTTCAAATAGGTTGGTATAGAGGAGGAGCGTGCGTAGTTGTGTTGGTATCAGGTGGTTTGGTGTTGCGGCGAGTTGTTCCTAGTAATAGCAGTCGTAATAACTATAAAAATTATCATAGATATTTATATTAGTATAGAAAAAATATAGAAAATTACATTATTATTATTAATAGTTATTAAGTATTTATTAAATAGTAAATATTGTATAAATTATTATATTAATTATTTTGGAAGTTAATAATTAAATATAAAGAATAATATTATTAGTAATAAAACAATTTATAAAAGTTGATATAAACATGTTAAAAAAAATAAGTTATATAATCAGGGGCCCGTAATTGAATAACTATTGTTCAAATCAAAATCAAACAACTATTAGGTAAAAATTTTTACTTGATAAGTTTAAAATAAAAATAGTAGTAAAACAATTAATAAAGTTAAAATAAACAGAGAGAAAGATAAAATTATAATCAGGGGATCCTAATTGAATTATTACTAATCAAACTATAATAAAATAGTTATTAGATAAACCCTTTCAGTTAATAATTATTATGTAAAATAGTAATTAAACAACTTATAAAGTTAAAAGAAACAAGGATAAAAAAAATACAGTTTTAATCAGGGGCCCTTCATTCAATAAATATTAATCAAACTAAAATCAAATAATTATTAGGTAAACATCATGTGTTAAAAATTATTACATAGAATAGTAATTAAAAAATCCATGAAGTTAAGATAAACGCGGATAAAAACATTTAGTTAGAATCAGGGCCCATGTATCATTGACTCCGCGGATTATCCTACATAACTCCTAAGTCCCCTTTCACATAATCATACGAGTGAGAAGAATTAAAGGGTTTTGAGTTGTCCACCACCAGGCACAGGTTCCAGTACCCCCAAAAGGGCAGGAATACCCCCGGCTAAGCAGGTCCAGATCAAATAGGCACGGTGCCCGATTGTATTTTTTTGCGGAGCCCTCTTTATATGTTAAATATTTAAATAAAATATGCAGGCATAATAGTTTAAGTACGTAATGTAGTTCACGCACGCGGTACAAATCTCCCTCGTATAGGGAGATTTTGATATACCCCTATATACCCCTCGTATAGGGGTATATAGGGAGATATATCCCGATTAAATTCAATAAATTTGACATGAACTTTTACGGTCATAAGTTTTCTATAATATAAAGTATAAATATTATATAATAATAAGCACATTAATAAATCTTATCCAGTAATGCAAACTTAAAATAAATATATTTTTAATTATTGAAATAAATCGAAAACAATTTATTTATTCCTTATAGTCAAAAACAATTTGCTTTAAAATTTAACTATTGTTTTTATTCATTTTGATGGTAACAGTTTTTTGTTCATTTTGATGTGACGCTTTCAAATGCGGGGCCCGATTGGGCTCAGTCACTCCAAACACCCTTTATCCTGCCCTGCGGCTAAGTTCCCTCGGCTAAGGAAGCAAGTTCATACATAGAGTAGAGAGTGAAATAAAGCACAATTTAGCATAAATTTAAATTATTCAGTAATGTACACTTAGAATAAATATTAAATTAAAATAAATTTAAAAAAAAAATAAATTATTCAGTAATGTACACTTAGATAAAATATTAAATTAAAAAAAATTTAAATTATTCAGTAATGTACACTTAGATAAAATATTAAATGAAAATAAATTTAAAAAAATTTAAATTATTCAGTAATGTACACTTAGATAAAATATTAAATGAAAATAAATTTAAAAAAATTAAATTATTCAGTAATGTACACTTAGATAAAATATTAAATGAAAATAAATTTAAAAAAATTTAAATTATTCAGTAATGTACGCTTAGATAAAATATTAAATGAAAATAATTTAAAAAAATTTAAATTATTCAGTAATGTACACTTAGATAAAATATTAAATGAAAATAAATTTAAAAAAATTTAAATTATTCAGTAATGTACACTTAGATAAAATATTAAATGAAAATAAATTCAAAAAAATTAAATTATTCAGTAATGTACACTTAGATAAAATATTAAATGAAAATAAATTTAAAAAAATTTAAATTATTCAGTAGTGTACACTTAGATAAAATATTAAATGAAAATAAATTTAAAAAATTTAAATTATTCAGTAATGTACACTTAGATAAAATATTAAATGAAAATAAATTTAAAAAAATTTAAATTATTCAGTAATGTACACTTAGATAAAATATTAAATGAAAATAAATTTTAAAAAATTTTAATTATTTAGTAATGTACACTTAGATAAAATATTAAATGAAAATAAATTTAAAAAATTTAAATTATTCAGTAATGTACACTTAGATAAAATATTAAATTAAAATAAATTTAAAAAAATTTAAATTATTCAGTAATGTACACTTAGATAAAATATTAAATTAAAATAAATTTAAAAAAAAATTATTCAGTAATGTACACTTAGAATAAATATTAAATGAAAATAAATTTAAAAAATTTAAATTATTCAGTAATGTACACTTAGATAAAATATTAAATTAAAATAAATTAAAAAAATTAAATTATTCAGTAATGTACACTTAGAATAAAATATTAAATGAAAATAAATTTAAAAAAATTTAAATTATTCAGTAATGTACACTTAGAATATAATATTAAATGAAAATAAATTTAAAAAAATTTAAATTATTCAGTAATGTACACTTAGAATAAAATATTAAATGAAAACAAATTTAAAAAAATTAAATTATTCAGTAATGTACACTTAGAATAAAATATTAAATGAAAATAAATTTAAAAAAATTTAAATTATTCAGTAATGTACACTTAGAATAAAATATTAAATGAAAATAAATTTAAAAAAATTTAAATTATTCAGTAATGTACACTTAGATAAAATATTAAATTAAAATAAATTAAAAAAAAAATTATTCAGTAATGTACACTTAGAATAAAATATTAAATGAAAATAAATTTTTAAAAATTTAAATTATTCAGTAATGTACACTTAGATAAAATATTAAATTAAAATAAATTTTAAAAAAAAAAATTATTCAGTAATGTACGCTTAGATTAAAACCTATCATGTTCCTGTTATTCATAAATTTCCTTATTTTATAAGCTTGATTTTTCTTTTTCGGATTTTTTCAATAAAATGATTCTTCTTTCCCAACTCCAAGCTAAAAGTAACAGAATTAAGATGACCTTGGAAAAATCATCTACCTTAGCAAAAAATATTAATATTAATATATTATTATTAAAATATAATATATATATATAATATAATATATAATATAACATATATATATAATATAGTGTATAATATATAATATTAATATATATTATTAAAATATTAATATTAATATATTAATATTAATATATAAAATAAAATATTAATAAACATAAAACGACATGGCCCAATAAGGGTCCATGGCCTGCAAAAGAACAAAACCATTATTCAAAACATACAAGAAAAGTAGAAACTTTGGAGCGCTGGAGAAAAAAATCAAAAGACAAAAAATTAAGGTAAAAAACTCAAATTAAAAACAGAACTTGGAGCCCCTCCAAAAAAGGAAATAAAGCACAATAGCAAAAATCATAGTTTCATAAATTGGCTCCACAAATTCAATGCTGGATGTTGTTTTTTCCTTAGAAACCTAATCGATCTCTATTGTGAGGTGTTATCAGTACTGTTTTGGTACTGAGTTTCAGTTGTGTATTGAAAAATAGGGAATTAATTGGATACAGGTCTGCCATCGTGCTTTCAGGTAAGCCGAATTAATTTAATTATTAATTATTTAATTTAACTATTTTATTATAATTTAATATAATATAATTTAAATTAATTAATTTAAATTTAAATTAATATAATTAATATAATTTGATTATATAAATAATTATTTAATTATTAATTATGTAATTTATTTATTATTTTTTCTTTTTATGCGAAAATAACCGAAGAAATCAAAATATATTGCATTGTATTTGAATAAAACAACTTGTTACCAATACCATACGGTACAGGGACAAGATATGCGAAGACTCTTCACTAGAAAACAGAAAATAGAAATATTTTTAGAAATATCTAGCAACAAGAAAATCGCAAAAGTTTTGTGTTATTTTGCTTTCTCTGTTCTTGAAAACGAACTATCCAAAGAGAATAGAAACTTTTATGAGTGGAAACTGGCGCGAGTGTCTAAAAGAAAATTCATTAGCGCCATCTAGCGTGTGGTGGTTTAACGCCATCTACTGCACACTTGTCTTTTCAGGTGCTTTTCGGGTACCAAATTTACCTTTTCTGGCAAATGCACGGGAGACTAAAACACGTCTAATTCTGTTCTACCATCTTAGCTTACTCTCTACCTTCGCCCTACCATCTTAAAGTCAACTCACCCGCTTAACTTACCCGGACGTTTACAAACTAACATGGGCGTACTTTGCGCAGACCGGGTTTGGCTTTAAATAATTCGTGAAAATAATTTTCCTCTATTGATTATCATTTTACAGTATTTAATTACCATTATTTCCTACTTGTATTTCAATTTAATAAACTAATATTTCATACAATACTATTTAATTATCAAAATTTGAGCTTTAATCCTATTGCATATAACATTAATGTCACCAGACCTTTTTAAAAAGTCACCAGACGCTACATTATAATTACCAACACACTATCTTTCAAAAGATATATCTTTCCCATTCTTTTTAGAACTAATTTTAATGTTAGATGTTAACATATTTCTACTGCAAAACAACACGCTTTGGCTATGATGGAAAGTTTATACTGCAAAGTTTAACGTTAGACCTTAGCACATTTCTACTGCAAGACAGAACCCTATGGCTATGATGCAAAGTTTGCATATGTTACCATATCTCTACTGCAAAACAACACGATCTGGCGTTAGACATTATCATATTTCTACTACAAAACAACACGCTTTGGCCATAATGGAAAGTTTATACTGCAAAGTTAACGTTAGACCTTAGCATATTTCTACTGCAAAACAGAACCCTTTGACTATGATGCAAAGTTTGCACTGCAAAGTAACGCTAGACGTTAACATATTTCTACTGCAAAACAACAAGCTCTAGCGTTAGATGCTATCATATTTCTACTACAAAACAACACGCTTTGGCTATGATGGAAAGTTTATACTGCAAAGTTAACGTTAGACGTTAACAGATTTCTGCTGCAAAACATGTACCCTTTGGCTATGATGCAAAGTATGCACTGCAAAGTTAACGCTAGACGTTAATATATTTCTACTGCAAAACCACACGCTTTTGCCATGACGGAAAGTTTATACTGCAAAGTTAACGTTAGACCTTAGCATATTTCTACTGCAAAACAGTACCCTTTGGCTATGATGAAAAGTTTGCACTGAAAAGTTAACGCTAGACGTTAATATATTTCTACTGCAAAACAACACGCTTTTGCACTATATGTTACCATATCTCTACAGCAAAACAACACGATCTGGCGTTAGACGTTATCATATTTCTACTACAAAACAACACGCTTTGGCCATGATGGAAAGTTTATACCGCAAAGTTAACGTTAGACCTTAGAATATTTCTACTGCAAAACAGAACCCTTTGGCTATGATGCAAAGTTTGCACTGCAAAGTAACGCTAGACGTTAACATATTTCTACTGCAAAACAACACGCTCTAGCGTTAGATGCTATCATATTTCTACTACAAAACAACACGCTTTGGCTATGATGGAAAGTTTATACTGCAAAGTTAACGTTAGACGTTAACATATTTCTGCTGCAAAACTGTACCCTTTGGCTATGATGCAAAGTTTGCACTGCAAAGTAACACTAGACGTTAACATATATCTACTGCAAAACAACACGCTCTAGCGTTAGATGTTATCCTATTTCTACTACAAAACAACACGCTTTGGCTATGATGGAAAGTTTATACTGCAAAGTTAACGTTAATATATTTCTACTGCAAAACAACACACTTTTGCACTATATTTTACCATATATCTACTGCAAAACAACACGATCTGGCGTTAGACGTTATTATATTTCTACTACAAAACAACACGCTTTGGCCATGATGGAAAGTATATACTGCAAAGTTAACGTTAGACGTTAACATATTTCTGCTGCAAAACAGTACCCTTTGGCTATGATGCAAAGTTTGCACTGCAAAGTAACACTAGACGTTAACATATATCTACTGCAAAACAACACGCTCTAGCGTTAGATGTTATCCTATTTCTACTACAAAACAACACGCTTTGGCTATGATGGAAAGTTTATACTGCAAAGTTAACGTTAGACGTTAATATACTTCTACTGCAAAACAACACACTTTTGCGCTATATGTTACCATATCTCTACTGCAAAACAACACGCTCTGGCGTTAGACGTTATAATATTTCTACTACAAAACAACACGCTTTGGCTAAGATGGAAAGCATATACTGCAAAGTTAACGTTAGAGGTTAACATATTTCTACTGCAAAACAGTACCCTTTGGCTATGATGCAAAGTTTGCACTGCAAAGTTAACGCTAGACGTTAACATATTTCTACTGCAAAACAACACGCTTTTGCGCTATATGTTACCATATCTCTACTGCAAAACAACACGCTCTGGCGTTAGACGTTATCATATTTCTACTACAAAACAACACGCTTTGGCTATGATGGAAAGTTTATACTGTAAAGTTAACGTTAGACCTTAGCATATTTCTACTGCAAGACAGAACCCTTTGGCTATGATGCAAAGTTTGCACTGCAAAGTAACGCTAGACGTTAACATATTTCTACTGCAAAACAACATGCTCTAGCGTTAGATGTTATCATATTTCTACTACAAACAACACGCTTTGGCTATGATGGAAAGTTTAACCTGCAAAGTTAACGTTAGACATTAACATATTTCTGCTGCAAAACAGTACCCTTTGGCTATGATGCAAAGTTTGCACTGCAAAGTTAACGCTAGACGTTAACATATTTATACTGCAAAACAACACGCTTTTGCGCTATATGTTACCATATCTCTACTGCAAAACAACACGGTCTGGCGTTAGACGTTATAATATTTCTACTACAAAACAACACGCTTTGGCTAAGATGGAAAGCTTATACTGCAAAGTTAACGTTAAACCTTAGCATATTTCTACTGCAAGACAGAACCCTTTGGCTATGATGCAAAGTTTGCACTGCAAAGTAACGCTAGACGTTAACATATTTCTACTGCAAAACAACACGCTCTAGTGTTAAATTTTATCATATTTCTACTACAAAACAACACGCTTTGGCTATGATGCAAAGTTTATACTGCAAAGTTAACGTTAGACGTTAACATATTTCTGCTGCAAAACAGTACCCTTTGGCTATGATGCAAAGTTTGCACTGCAAAGTTAACGCTAGACGTTAACATATTTCTACTGCAAAAAGACACGCTTTATTGCGCTATATGTAACCATATCTCTACTGGAAAACAACACGCTCTGGCGTTAGACGTTATCATATTTCTACTGCAAAATAACACGCTTTGGCTATAATGGAAAGTTTCTACTGCAAAGTTAACGCTAGACGATAACATATTTCTACTGCAAAACAACACGCTTTTGCGCTATATGTTACCATATCTCTACTGAAAAACAACACGCTCTGGCGTTAGACGTTATCATATTTCTACTACAAAACGACACGCTTTGGCTATGATGGAAAGTTTATACTGCAAAGTTAACGTTAGACCTTAGCATATTTCTACTGCACAACAGAACCCGTTGGCTATGATGCAAACTTTGCACTGCAAAGTAACGCTAGACGTTAACATGTTTCTACTGCAAAACAACACGCTCTGGCGTTAGACGTTATAATATTTCTACTACAAAACAACACGCTTTGGCTAAGATGGAAAGCTTATACTGCAAAGTTAACGTTAGAGGTTAACATATTTCTACTGCAAAACAGTACCCTTTGGATATGATGCAAGTTTGCACTGCAAAGATAACGCTAGACGTTAACACATTTCTACTGAAAAAAGACACGCTTTTGCGCTATATGTTACCATATCTCTACTGCAAAACAACACGCCCCGGCCTTAGACGTTATCATATTTCTACTACAAAACAACACGCTTTGGCTATGATGGAAAGTTTATACTGCAAAGTTAACGTTAGACCTTAGTATATTTCTACTGCAAGACAGAACCCTTTGGCTATGATGCAAAGTTTGCACTGCAAAGTAACACTAGACGTTAACATATTTCTACTGCAAAACGACACGCTCTAGCGTTAGATGTTATCATATTTCTACTACAAAACAACACGCTTTGGCTATGATGGAAAGTTTATACTGCAAAGTTAACGTTAGACGTTAACAGATTTCTGCTGCAAAACAATACCCTTTGACTATGATGCAAAGTTTGCACTGCAAAGTGAACGCTAGACGTTAATATATCTCTACTGCAAAACAACACGCTTTTGCACGATATGTTACCATATCTCCACTGCAAAACAATACGATCTGGCGTTAGACGTTATCATATTTCTACTACAAAACAACACGCTTTGGCCATGATGGAAAGTTTATACTGCAAAGTTAACGTTAGACCTTAGCATATTTCTACTGCAAAACAGAACCCTTTGGCTATGATGCAAAGTTTGCACTGAAAAGTAACGGTAGACGTTAACATATTTCAACTGCAAAACAACAAGCTCTAGCGTTAGATGTTATCATATTTCTACTACAAAACAACATGGAAAGTTTATACTGCAAAGTTAACGTTAGACGTTAACATATTTCTGCTGTAAAACCGAACCCTTTGGCTATGATGCAAAGTTTGCACTGCAAAGTTAACGCTAGACGTTAACATATTTCTACTGCAAAACACCACGCTTTTGCGTTATATGTTACCATATCTCTAATGCAAAACAACACGCTCTGGCGTTAGACGTTATCATATTTCTACTAAAAAACAACACGGTTTGGCTATGATGGAAAGTTTATACTGCAAAGTTAACGTTAGACGTTAACATATTTCTGCTGCACAACAGTACCCTTTGGCTATGATGCAAAGTTTGCACTGCAAAGTTAACGCTAGACGTTAACATATTTCTACTGCAAAACAACACGCTTTTGCGCTATATGTTACCATATCTCTACTGCAAAACAACACGGTCTGGCGTTAGACGTTATCATATTTCTACTGCAAAACAACACGCTTTGCTTATGATACAAAATTTGTACTGCAAAATTAACGTTAGACGTTAACAAACTTCTACTGCAAAACAACAGGCTTTGGCATTAGACGTTAACATATTTTTACTGCAAAACAACATGCTTTGGCAATGATGCAAAGTTTATGCAGCAAAGTTAAAGTTAGAGTTAACATAATTCTACTGCAAAACAACACGCTCTGGCGTTAGATGTTACCATATTTCTACTACAAAACAACACGCTATGGCTATGATGCAAAATTTATACTGCAAAGTTAACGTTAGAGGTTAACATATTTCTACTGCAAAACAACACGCTTTGGTTATGATACAAAATTTGTACTGCAAAATTAACGTTAGACGTTAAAAAATTTCTACTGCAAAACAACAGGCTTTGACATTAGACGTTAACATATTTCTACTGCAAAACAACACGCTTTTGCGCTATATGTTACCATATCTCTACTGCAAAACAACACGCTCTGGCGTTAGACGTTATCATATTTCTACTACAAAACAACACGCTTTGGCTAAGATGGAAAGCTTATACTGCAAAGTTAACGTTAGAGGTTAACATATTTCTACTGCAAAACAACACGCTTTGGTTATGATACAAAATTTGTACTGCAAAATTAACGTTAGACGTTAACAAATTTCTACTGCAAAACAACAGGCTTTGACATTAGACGTTAACATATTTCTACTGCAAAACAACACGCTTTTGCGCTATATGTTACCATATCTCTACTGCAAAACAACACGCTCTTGCGTTAGAGGTTATAATATTTCTACTACAAAACAACACGCTTTGGTTATGATACAAAATTTGTACTGCAAAATTAACGTTAGACATTAACAAATTTCTACTGCAAAACAACAGGCTTTGGCATTAGACGTTAACATATTTTTACTGCAAAACAACATGCTTTGGCTATGATGCAAAGTTTATGCTGCAAAGTTAAAGTTAGAGTTAACATAATTCTACTGCAAAACAACACGTTCTTGCGTTAGATTTTACCATATTTCTACTACAAAACAAAACTCTATGGCTATGATGCAAAATTTATACTGCAAAGTTAACATAAGACGTTAACATATTTCTAATGCAAAACAACACGCTTTGGCTATGATGCAAAATTTGTACTGCAAAATTAAAGTTAGACGTTAACAAATTTCTACTGCAAAACAACATGCTTTGGCATTAGACGTTAACATATTTTTACTGCAAAACAACATGCTTTGGCTATGATGCAAAGTTTATGCTGCAAAGTTAAACTTAGAGTTAACATAATTCTACTGCAAAACAACACGTTCTGGCGTTAGATGTTACCATATTTCTACTACAAAACAACACGCTATGGCTATGATGCAAAATTTATACTGCAAAGTTAACATAAGACGTTAACATATTTCTAATGCAAAACAACACGCTTTGGCTATGATGCAAAATTTGTACTGCAAAATTAACGTTAGACGTTAACAAATTTCTACTGCAAAACAACAGGCTTTGTCATTAGACGTTAACCTATTTTTACTGCAAAACAACATGCTTTGGCAATGATTCAAAGTTTATGCTGCAAAGTTAAAGTTAGAGTTAACATAATTCTACTGCAAAACAACACGTTCTGGCGTTAGATGTTACCATATTTCTACTACAAAACAAAACGCTTTGGCTATGATGCAAAATTTATACTGCAAAGTTAACATAAGACGTTAACATATTTCTAATGCAAAACAACACGCTTTGGCTATGATGCAAAATTTGTACTGCAAAATTAAAGTTAGACGTTAACAAATTTCTACTGCAAAACAACATGCTTTGGCATTAGACGTTAACATATTTTTACTGCAAAACAACATGCTTTGGCTATGATGCAAAGTTTATGCTGCAAAATTAAAGTTAGAGTTAACATAATTCTACTGCAAAACAACACGCTCTGGCGTTAGATGTTACCATATTTCTACTACAAAACAACACGCTATGGCTATGATGCAAATTTTATACTGCAAAGTTAACATAAGACGTTAACATATTTCTAATGCAAAACAACACGCTTTGGCTATGATGCAAAATTTGTACTGCAAAGTTAACGGTAGACGTTAACAAATTTCTACTGCAAAACAACGGGCTTTGGAATTAGACGTTAACATATTTTACTGCAAAACAACATGCTTTGGCTATGATGCAAAGTATATATGCTTTGGCTATGATGCAAAGTATATATGATATATATATATATATATATATATATATATATATATATATATATATATATATATATATATATATATATATATATATATATATATATATATATATATATATATATATATATATATATATATATATATATATATATATATATATATATATATATATATATATCCATATATATAACTATATATATATCTATAATCTATATATATATCTATAATCTATAATATATATATATATAATCTATAATAAAATCTATAACTGATAAGAATACATGTTTTAGTTCCATGTACTTAAAACCAAAAAACTGACATTTATTGAGGTTCGAAAAGGAGAAGCGGCGTGCGCAGCTGTGTTGGCCTCAGAAAGCTTAGTGTTGCAGTGAGTGCAGCAACTGCTTCGTATTGCTACCACTAATAGTAGTAGCAGCAATGGTAGAGGGTGTCACATATACATGAACACAATTAAAAAAACACCTATTCTCATACTATTTGAATATATGTAGCATTTTCCGATTACAACTTTAAGCTTCATGTTGCCCTACGACTATATTACTACTACTAACAACTTACAGCAAGACCAAGCCGTCTAAGGCCAACACAGCTAGACATGGCTCTCCTCGGTCCCAGTCTATTCAATGCCTCCTTCTTTAAACCCTCCCAAGAAGTTCCCATTTCCCTTAAATCTTTCCTTATGAAATCCTCCCGCTCCAACCGGGGACGACCTGCTTTCTTTTGGTTCTACACGATTAGCGGAAAATGACGATGTTCCCAAATTTTGGATCAATGTGAAATCTTTCTATAGGCTTATTTTCGTATCAATGAATATCCCCCGTGAAAAAATGGAGGTATTGTCATAACAATTAGATCTATATTGTTTTTTTTGTGTTTTTTTTTAGAAAATATTCAAAATGGTAAAAAAAGCGAAAAGAATTTTCTGATTTTTCTTTTCTTTTCTTTCGTTTTGGCTATCTTTGCCAGTTTTCCAGTCTTCGTGATTTTTTATGATATTTTTTAATCCAGAATTCGAATTCAGCCCTTCGGGGCATATGATAGTGATTTTTAAAATAAATATCTTATCTTATCCTAATAGTAAAATATAAATGAAAGTTGTATTACAAATAACATTTATTTAGATCAATGAAAAGAGTAAAATTGTTTGTGCTGAGATAATGGACCGTCAAATTTTGGTTCTCTGGTTGTTAAATTTAATCTGAAATGCGGTTTTACATCCACGAGCCTTTTCCCCTTTTTTTTACTTAGTATGAACGCAAGGCTGAAAAAGGAACTTGGCATTAATATGAACTTAAAAATAGACAGGCCGAATGAGTGCCAACAATTCGAAAGGGGTGGGTGTTTTAACCCGCTATTTTTTTGTCCCGTCCTAGATTTCGAAAAATATTTTTTTGGGTATTTTCATTGAAGTAAGTTTTGCCCCTCTCCCCAACATGTTCGTGATTTGCACGACTGGATCGGATGCGCATATTGCATTTGTAATTTAAAATCAGATTTTTTTATGCCATGAAAGAAAAAAATGCTTTAGGGATAGAAATTAAGAAGTTTTAAGGATAAGCAAGTTAAAATATATCTTTCAGGGAATTATAAAAATATAATTATATTATAAAATTATAAAAACAAATTTAAATAAATTTAAAAATAAATTTAAAAAATTATAAAAATAAATTATAAAAATATAATATCTATATTTTTATCTCTATAAAAATAATACATAGAAACCTAGGTCTAAACAGGAAAAGAGATCTATGTGCATTACAATTTGTATGAATATTGGGGCGGAACCAAAGCATTATCTAGACTGCAGTCGTACCCTTGTCTAGACTGCGGGTGCGTCTGAAGTAATATACCCTATGTATACCCTAAAATGGCTTTCAAACGACGTACGAAATCGTATATGCTAAGTTCTTAAGTTATCTTCCATCGAGTATAAGTTTTCCCTCTTAGAAAGATCCTTTCCCATTAGGCTTATGTAAAAGTCCATAGAACTGGCATATCAATCGTTTAAAATCATTACAATCATAATTGGCGAAGTATCCAAAAATTAAAAAAAAATGTGGAATGGAAATTTAAGCTCTGATCCAGCGTGAAAGGGAAAGTTTAGTAACTGTTTTTCAAAACTTACTCATGGCTCAAGCAAAAATTTCCATCTGTTGCTGCTATATTAACCTTATCATAATTTCGTATGCAAAGCTATTCAGTTACATTACGTTAAGTACACATTTTCACACTTAAACAAGTTCTTTCCAATAACTCTAAGGTTAAAATGCAAAAAAAAAACATACATTCATCATTAGCAAATTATTCAAAAATTTATCAATTTATATTCAAACTCATCAATTGGCCATCTAAAAATTTTATTTTGTTGCTGCTATATTGACTTATCATAATTTTTTATGCATAGTTGTGCAGTTATGCTAAGTTAAGTAGAAAAATTTTCACACTAAAACAAGTCCTTTTCAACAAGGATCAGGTTTTAAAATGCATAAAAATGTCCATACATTCAACATAAGCAAATTATACAAAATAAAAACTTGGAATGGAGATAGAGATTCTAGCTCCAATTACGCATGAAAGGCCTTCCATGAAAAGTTTTTCAATTTTTTTCCAAATTCATCAATTGGGCATCCAGAAAATGTATTTTGTTGCACGGGTGTTGACTTTTTGTAACGTAACATAGCTTAACTTATTTAAATTAACATAACTTAACGTTTCGTTAACGTAACTTAACGTTTCGTTAACGTAACTCAACGTTTCGTAGCGTACATTATAAGTAGAGCTCAAGTTCATTTAGTGCTACTTACGTCACTGACAAAATTTTCTCCTTGAAGAACGCTTAATTAACGCTTAAATCAACGTAACACTTAATTTCACCAATTTGAAAGGTTCTACGACGTAGTGTGTAAGAACCACATGTCTACTTACCTTACAGACCTCACCTTCTCTTCAACTTTTTTCAAATCTCTAACAGCTGTTTTGACAAAATCTTGTTGCTGATCCAAAATACAGTCAAAGGCAGATTCTATATCCTTCTTTATAACACCCATCCTGTTCACAATATCAAATCCTGAAAACGCTTTTTCCATAGCTTCAGTCACAGCAGGAACAAGAGCTCCATTTTCTTCAGCCCTTTCCTCTTTGTATTCCTCAACCTCTTGTCTTATAAGGGCAACCTTTTCATCAACAACATTAGCTAAAAGTGTTGAGGCCTGAACTTCTGTAATAACGACATTCACCATTGAAATCACATCACTTAAACATTTTTCTTCAGTTTTCAGTAAAGTTTCGTGAAAACTTTTGGAATGACAATTTAAAAGATTTTCGACGTGGTCTTTGGAGTTGGTGATTAATTCAGAAAGCTGTTGAGTAGCTAGTGAGGCTTCATTTTTAATAGACACAATTTCACGATTCAAACTCTGAAGTGTTGCATCTTGCTCCATATTAACACGGTAAAGTTCTTTTAGTTCTGTCCTAACGTTCTCAATTTCCTTCAAAGGAATTTTTTCTTCAATTTTCTTCCATTCTGCTGTATCCTTTTTTATATCTCCTATGGTAGTGGACAGATAATCAATTTTTTTAAGAATGGACTCAGTTTTACATTCTGCCAGTAGAGAGTTGAAATGCCCTATCAACTCATCCCTGTTAGCGCTTTCAGAGTTATGTAGCTTTTCAATAATGTATAAAGTGGCCTCCCTGGAAAAAGAAAGGTGGGAATTTCTTTTAAAAAATCTAAACAACATAATTAAAAAAAAATACGGAAGTGACTAATATGGAAGTGGTTAATACGGAAGTGACTAAAAAAATGCAGTTTTTAGCCAAAAATGGCATGTTAATTTAGTACTTAGCTACAATTATTCTGCATATTAGAAGTAAAAAAAAAATTCTTAACATGTTTCCTTTTCAATAGCCTCTAATCTAGATCTTTACGAAGAAACATAACTTTTGTATTCATATTCAACGCTATTTCTAAATATAATCTTTTTTTAAGTTTGTGTTGAATTTTTTCCAGCATTTGCCGTATTTACCAACTGTTGATGAGACATTAGTTAAAAAAAAGTAATGCAAACGAAAAAAAGTCAGCACAATTACCTGTATATGTAGTCTAAGACTATATCGAAACATTGGAGGTGGGTTTAGGACACAGTTAGTCATTACATCTAGAAAGAGCTACATCTAGGATGAGGAATCTAAAGGTATAGATATCAAAAGGTATCTAAAGGTATAGATCAAACACCAACGAAACTAGTTTCGTTGGTGTTTGATTTTTATCCAAAACCTTTTGACCCCCTTCCCTTAGATAACAATGATAAAATACAGGAGCATGAAGGTTTAATAACGTTATTGATGAACCAATTCGAAGTTTTAAAATAATCTTCGTAACAAGGAATTTCAATAATAAGTTTCAAACCAGTCAAAACTAGGATTTTTAGATGGCCCTTGTCCCTGAATCATTATATATATATATATATATATATATATATATATATATATATATATATATATATATATATATATATATATATATATATATGTCACATAACGATTTATGTCACATAAACGATATGCGAATATTTTGCTAGTGTCCTTGTACCACAATAAATGTGTGCAATGTAGCTTCCAGGGGAAAATTTTCGAAAATTATTTAGAACAGGAACAACCACGCTGAAGGAAAAGTAGCCATGTTCTAGGATTTCCTTTACGTTAGATTGTAGGTTTTTTTTAGGATGGGTGTAACCTTAGGGGGATTAGTGGAAAGAAGGATTGGTTACTGCTTACCTTTATAATTGTCAGAGGTTCGTTGAACCCTTAAACCACTTAAACCCTGAGAAAAGAAATCCAAAAATATTTAAAAAAAAAAAAAAGTAGCAATTTTCACAGAGACTTTATTTGGTTATATTTTTGCTTTATTAAAAAGTAACCGTCAAAATATGATAACAGCAATATAGTCACTTATTTATTGGAAAAAGCCGTAAGAAAGCCGTTTAAGGGTTATGCAGAGTAACATATCGACGTAGCTTTACGGTGAAGATGAAAGGATAATAAGGTAAGTAAAAGACATATAAAAGTATTAAATTCCTCTTCTTTCAAAGTTAAAGAATAAAAAGGAAAAGAAGCTAAAGAAGCTAAGATAAAGAAGAAAGATAAGTAAAGGATATTGATAAGAGAAAGTAAAGCCGTTTAAGGGTTATGCAGAGTAACATATCGACGTAGCTTTACGGTGAAGATGAAAGGATAATAAGGTAAGTAAAAGACATATAAAAGTATTAAATTCCTCTTCTTTCAAAGTTAAAGAATAAAAAGGAAAAGAATAAAGAAGCTAAGATAAAGAAGAAAGATAAGTAAAGGATATTGATAAGAGAAAGTAAAGCCGTTTAAGGGTTATGCAGAGTAACATATCGACGTAGCTTTACGGTGAAGATGAAAGGATAATAAGGTAAGTAAAGACATATAAAAGTATTAAATTCCTCGTCTTTCAAAGGATAAAGGATACAATGGAAAAGAATAAAGAAGCTAAAACGATAATGAGTAATGATTTAAGCTAAAGCTAAAGGATACTGGCAGGAACAAATGGAACTAGCTGTTTGAGCGAAGTTATGCAAGACAGTAACATATCGACGTAAGCAATACAGATGAAGATGAAGTTAAGGATAATAAGGTAAGCAATTAAAAATTAATAGAACAAAGGGTAAAAGTATTAAATTCCTCTTCTTTCAAAGTTAAAGAAGGAAAAGGAAAAGAAGCTAAGAAGCTAAGAAATTAAACGATAATGTGTAATGGTTTTAAGCTAAAACTAAATTACTGACAGTAACAAATAGAACTACTTTACAGCGAAGATAAGAAAAGACAGTAAAATAAGCAAAAACACAGATAAGATAAAGTAAAGTTAAGGATAAAAATAAAGGTTAAACAATTAAAAATTAATAGAACAAAGGGTAAAAAGAATATATTACTTTTCTTTCAAAGGATAAAGGACACAATGTAAAAGAACAAAAATTTAAACGATAATGGGTAATGGTTTTAAGCTAAAAACTAAATTACTGACAGTAACAAATAGAACTACTTTACAGTGAAGATAAGAAAAGACAGTAAAATAAGTAAACAATACAGATAAGATAAAATAAAGTTAAGGATAAAGATAAAGGATAAACAAGCAAAAAGTAGTGGAACAAAGGATAAGGGGAAGAAATTCCTCTTCGCTGAAAGGATAAAGAAAGGGCTGAAAGGTTGCAGCCCTGAAGTTTAAATTTAATAAGCATATCCTTGCTAGGTTGTATCGTGCCGTCGCTCTTCCCTTTGCTCACTACATCTCACCCGTTTGGCATTGGCTATCGAATTCAGATATGTTGCGAATCCGTTCAGGCTTTTGCAAATATTTAAAGTTTCTGCTTGGTCTGCCACTTTACCTCCGTAACACTGGTCTGCTAGAAAAGTATCATATACCTGATCCTGTTGAGTTCATGCCGAATTTTGAAAAACAAGCTCTCGTGAAACACAGGGCACTATTATTTGATTTCCCAGCGACTTTCTTGCTTGATAGTTGAAGTGTGATTTGTTTGTATTTAGTAGATTATTATGTTCGGTTGATTTGTGTTCGTTTTTATTTTCTCTTTTCTTTTGTTTTGCTCCGCTTCTTCATGCTTCTTTTTTATAGCGGGTTTGTAATAAATTATTATAAAAGGATATGAAGTATACAAGGTTAAAAGATAAGAAGTAAAGGATACAGATAATATAAAGGAAAAGAAAGAGCATACAATAGAGAGTAAAGCTAAAAGATAAACAAGTAAAGAGCAGCAGGATAAACAGTAAAAGGAATACGTTCCTCTTTGGTCAACGGATAAAAAATATACAAAGTAAAAGAATAAAAAAGTAAAGGATAAAGGACGAAGTAAAGTACATAGTTAAAGTAAAGGATAAACACAAAAGATAAACAAGCAAAAAACTAATAGGATAAGGAAAAAAAGATAAAAGGAAAAATTCATTCTTGTTCAAAGGATAGAAGGATGCCAAGTAAAAGGATAAAAAGTAAAGTGTAAAATATAAAGTAAAAGATAAAGATAAGCGAGAGAGGCAGAGAGAGAGAGGCAGCTGAAATACCTCAAATCTTTGACACCTTCTTCTCTGATTGCTTCCAAGTCTTCGTTTACGTCCTGCCTCATAAGAACAAATGCTTTTGATAAAACTTCAGGCAGATCACTTATAACTTTCAAAATAAAGTTCAAGTTTTCACTGTAAACAACAATAAAACTTAATATTATATAAAAGAAATAATAAAAAAATTTACCTAGATCAGTTATTATTATTACTTATTTATCACCTACACTATACAATAGTGTAGGTGATATATACGCGGAGTAAAATGCAGAAAAAAATAAACAGTAAAACAAAACAGGGAAAGAAAAAATGAAGAATAACTCATAATTGGAAAAAGCCGATTAGGTGGTAATGCAGAGAAATAGGGACCCATGCTGTATTTGAGGGCTTTCTCAACAGTACTTTGAGTTTCGTTGTAATATCAGGAACTAGAAGTTTTTTAACAAGAGCCCTATTTTTTGTCTAAGATGGATGAAACATGAAAAACTTACAAAATCTAAAATAATCAATTTCGATTCCATTTTCTTAAGAAGGGGGGGGGGGGGAAATCCCAGAAGCAGTAAGATGAGAATTATCACGGAAAGATGAATAGAGGTTGGCCAACGCATGTCTAGTATATTTGCGTGTATCTTAGCGTATCCTAATTGGAGTTTCTTACTTATATCTGGAGCAATGCGCTGGCATAAGCTTAGATTGATTATTATGTAATTTATTAATGACTACATAATTATAAAAACAATTATACAAAATAATTATTACATATAATAAAAAACAAATGATAGACTTTGGGTACCTAAAATTCCTCCCAATTTTTATTAAATTCCTCCCAAAATTTAAGCAGAAATTTTGCAAAATCGGCCAAAATTTAGCAAAATTCTTTATTCCTGCCCGTGAAATTCGGCATATATCAGGTAGCGATTCTAAGAAATTTGTTACCTAGGCGATTTGTTACCTAAGCGATTTGTTACCTAAGCGATTTGTTACCTAAGCGATTTGTTACCTAAGCGATCAACTTGAGTCACTACAAAAAAGAGCCTTTAAAGTTATTCTTTCAGACGCATATATAAAAAAGATAAGAGAAAAAAGATGAGGGATAAAATAAATCCTAAAAAAGATGGATAAATAAAACTGAGGGATAAATTGAACTAAAAAGAGGATAAATAAAACTAAAAGATGAGGGATAAAATAAACACAAGGTCAGCTAACAAAGTGAGACTGCAAATGTTTTCTCTAGGAACACACCGTTTCGCCAATTCCTTCGTTCCTTTTTACATGTCAGTGTTTAATAAGTTATAGTCTCGATTTTTCTCGTTTTTTTCTTGTTTTCGTTGTAAGTACTAGCGCCATTTAGTTGGATTTTTTATTCTGAAATATGATTGATTGTGTAAATAAAACTATTATATTCTATTATACAGACAGATAAGATTAATTCAGATGGCGTCAATAGCTCTCACAATACAATTAAAGCTATCACCATGAAATACTGAAGCCTTATACTAATAGAAGCCAAATATCAGTGAGATTACATTTCCAAGGCTGAGACATGTTAGCTTTGACGTGGTTTTTGACCTCTTCCGTAACATTCAAAGACGATGTGCTTTCGTTTGGTCCAGACAGACGGTCAAAAAGCGCCATCTTTAGCAAACTGTAATCCTTCATCTGTAAAACTCGGCCTAGCCATCTCAACATTTCTTTCATTACAGCCCTCGAAAGTGTGGCCCTTGAATAGCCGAAACAAATTTTTTTTAACTTAAGCCCCGTCTTGGTTGACATCATTCACCTTGCCAGCATGTTTTGGAGGTAGGTCGTTTTTGGACACTTGGCTCTGATTAGACAGTCATTGTGATTGGACAGCCTTCTCAAATTTTGAAGACTATGATTGGCTGTCCAATAAAAGCCGGTCCTGCGGCTGGTAGAGTAAATGATGTTAAACAAGACAAGGCTTTATTTTTTGATTAATTTACAAACTTTATCCACAAAACGAGTTTTTTCAAAAAAAAAGTAAAGAGCTTTATTAAACCAAGAAAGAGTAGATATAAAATCAAATAATCTACCGAGCGTAAAACTACCACAAATCACAATCAATAAATAAATGAAACCCTAAACAAAAATTAATTACAAAAAATAACCGAGTCAAACTCAAAACAAGCAGAAATTAACATGAATAGGGCTGACAACCCCATACCTTCTCAAGACCAAACTACGTATAATTTGCACTTTACTGAAAACTAAATAAATTCTAAATGTTTTAAATTTTTTAACTTTATTAAATAAACAATTATTAAGGCTTTAAGGTATAAATGTGTGGTTATTAAACTGACAATCCACGTCCATTTGTTTTTTTATTTTTTTGACATTATTTGAGTTTATTTACGCTCGTTTTTGGTTTAATGGAGCCCTTAAATGTTCTTTGAAAAAAAAATTTGTAGAAAATTTTTTTCAATCATTTTGAAAATCTGGGACGGGGCAAAAGACATAAAAGAATGCCCCCTCCAAATTGACGCAGCCGATTTCTCAGTATTTGAATTGGCCGCTTCTTCAGTAAAGGTTGGACGCTAAAATCATAGAAACACACATGCCATTCGTTTTTGTTTTTTTACAACTTGTGGGATTATTGTGTGGATCGAGCCTTAGAAGGGTATTATAAGACATAAAAAAAAATCTAAACTTCAAATATAATATAAACACTAATAATAAAATGTGTCTAATATAATATTATATATAATATCATTTGTTATTAAGCATAATATAATATTACAATGTCAAACATTTTTACTGTTCTTGGTAATTACAGTTGCAGGAACGGTGAAGAATTACTCTGAGTTAATTCTCTAACATAACGTATAACTGGTTGGAAAGACAACATCAAATCAGCGTTGCCAATGCGGTACAATTGTACCGTTTTTGTACAATTTAGAGGTCCTGGTACACAGAGGTACATTTGGAAACTTTGTGGTACAATCGAATTTTTCGGTACATTTTGGTTTTACTTGCTCATTTCTAACTCGGACATCTTTTAAGTTTTAGTTTATCAAAAATTGCCTTCTTTTCACGACACATTTTAACCCACTCTTTAAATGGTACAAATTAATTTTTTTCGGTACAATTTTAGTCGGAAAACTGGTAGTTTATTTCAAAGCGTTGGCAACGCTGCATCTAGTAAGAGATTCCATCACAGAGGACCGGAGATATCAGTTTCCTATAGTAGCGCAGTAGCAAGTGTGCCATAAATTCATTGGTTCCGCTTTGTTGACGACAGCTTCTAAACAGGTCATTTTATATGTAAATGTATGTGAGAAAGAGAAGTCTAATCCATTACTTTAACATTTGAACAGGTTCCAATAGCCTAGCCTTCTAAAACCTGATTTGGATAGCAGATTTGCCTCCCCCATCCAAGGTTTTCAGGGCCCGAGGACAATGTTCTTTTTTCTCCCCCCCCCCCCACCACTACAACTACCACGATATAAGTAAACAAAAAATTTAAGTTTGCCTCCCCCTCAGAAGTTACGCCCGGGGACAGCTGTCCCCCTTGCTCCCTTAACTCCGCCACTGATGGATTATCCGAATATAATCTTAAATCAGTTGAATGTTTGAAAGAATTTGAGTCGGAAGAATTTTAACGAGTCATCTCTCTGATTCTCTTAAATTCAATGCCATTAATGTATGCTTCTTATGGTATTCGCACAAGAAAAAACAATCCGATAAGCGGTGACTGAGTAGTTAAAATATCGAGCTGAGCATGGAGGGGGGCTCTGGGTAGCTGGGTATCGAGCTGAGTCGACTGTTAAAACTGACTATCATATTATCAGCATTTACCACACTAAAAACTCATTTTGGGCTTACGTAATTTCCTTGGTAGCAGAGACTTGTTCCTTCATCACCAAAGCTGGTTTCTTTATTTCTACAATTTGCGATTGCGATGACTGCTCAATCCTTTGGCTCATAGATGACTGTGACCATTTTGAAAGATAATCGACGACTTGTGATTGCTAAAAAAAAACACGAGAATATAAACTAGTAAATAAATAGGTAAATAAGCATAACTGTATGGTAGAGTGAGGACCCTGATATTGGTCAGATGGAACCCCCCATCCTGGTGGAGAGATTCAATATGTACCTAAGAAAGTGTTCACTCCTCCCCGACTCCTTCATTGAAGAGACGCCCATATTAAATCCCCTCCCTCCCAGGGGGTGTGACCTTTGTAGGTCTATTGGTAAATAATGCACACTATAAGATACAATTTATACAAATTTATAGCTCATAAAAGTGCACCCAATCATTTCTTTTTCTTTTTTCTGAAGATACCTCTTTTTGACTTTCGCGCACTTAATTTCGAATCCTCCATCACGTATTCGTTTCCAGCGCTTGTTTCTGCCTCGGGTTCTACACCCAAACCTTCTTCAGCTTGTTGAAACCTGGTGCCTATTTTCTAGCGATTTTACTTTATCGCGGGTCCTTGACTCATTACAAAAGACAAAAAGATATACTAACGATACTAATTACAAAACGAAACAAAATACTATTCCGTCCTTTTGGAAATTTTCTAAAAATCTAACTAACAAAATTCTGGATAAAAAATTTAGACTTCGGTCTTAAAATCCTGCGCCTGGAAGAGACGATCGTTCTTTTGTAAATGTTTTCAATCATCTTTTAACTTGATCGAATAAGGAATATCAAAAACCTGTTTATTAGGAATACTATTGGTTATTGCTGGACCCTCTTAAATAAGACCCTGTTAGGGCTGTTAATTGTTTCAATGAGAGGTAAATGTCCTCTCAAAAAGAAATATTTGAAGTATAAAACCGTTATTATGCAATTTTTGGTACGAAGTATTATGCAATCTTTACGTTAAGGACTTTACGCAATCTTTACGCTAAATTTCTTTGAAGATTCTTCAAATTCAAAATCACCCGCCTTTGTGTTTGAGTAGTCTTTCCTAAAGGATTAGGACAAAAGTCAAACTTTAATGTAAAGAGCGAGGGTTGAGGACGGCGAAGCCCCAATCATATATAAAATAATTTCTTTTTGTTTTGTTTTAATATTAATCCTTACTTTCAGTTGAAATAACTTGTTTTTTTTTAATTCAATTTCTGAATGTTTTTCAAATCATGCCAGGAAACAACCTACCCCCCCCCCCCATATGTAATATTTCACCTGGAAAATTCCCCGTAAAATTTTCCCCATGAAAAATTCCCTTCCTGGAAAAAAATTACCCAAAAAAATTTCGAATTTTTTTCTAAGAGCAAATACTATATGCGAACAATATGGGCAAATTGCGTAACTTACAGCCCTTTCCCCAGCAACTATGGAGGGTTATGGTAGCATCAAAAGCATAATTATTGGACCTTTCAGCAATGATGAACTAAACGGCTATCCTAAAATTTTAATCGGATGTCTTTGGGGGAAAAATGGGAGGCGGGCTATGTGCCCTCCAATGTCTTTGGTCAGTTAAAAAGGGCAGTCGAAGTATTGATCTCCATTCAAATGAGCTTCTCCCGATCTTCTAGGACAATTGGTTCGATACAATCACCATTGGGGAAAAGAAAATAACACGCATACGAGACCTTTCTGCCAAAGAATACGAAATTCCACATTTTTGTAGATAGGAACTTGACACGTCTATCGTGGGGTTCTCTGATATGCTGAATCTGACGGTATGATTTTCGTTAAGATCGCATGACTTTTTGGGTGTGTTTCCACAATCAAATTTTCTCAGGCTCGTAGCTTTTGACGGGTAACATCAAACTTAATGAACTTTATATACTTGGAATCAACATAACAATTCAACTGTTTTGATGTGTCTCTTGTTGTCATGATTCAGTCTTTTATAGATTTGGTTACTATTGGGCCGAGTCGTTCCTTACTTACAGTTCGTTTCGACGAACTGTTTGATGGAATCCTTGTACTCAGCATCAGGCCTAAATCTGGCATCAGGCCAGCAACGTTCTTGCTCTCTTAATACTAAAGGAACATTCGGCCGAAATAGTCGAATGGGAACCCGTCCCCCTCTCGTAGTCTTTTAGCTGCAATTTCCCGACAGACATCTGATCAAAATTTTGATATAGCCATCTTGTTCGGAATAGTCGAAAAGTCAAATAACTACTCTTCCAGGGAGGACAAAATTCCCCATAACCCAATGCTTTCTGCTATTATTTCATTTATTTCAGTTATTCTTTGGTAGTAAGTTCTAGTCCTTTTGAGTTTGAATTACTATAGGGATATATTTCTTTTGCTCTTAAGTTTAATATGGCTTTTTACTTTTTGAATCTTTTTGATTAATTGAAAGAAAGCACACTTAATCTAATAAATAAAATTTTTTGCTGTGTTTATTATTAATGCTAATTTTTATTAGTTTAATATTTATTAATTGTAATTACTAATTATTAAAGTAATTATTAATGTAATAATTATTTTTTGCTGTGTTTATTCTTAGTTTTGACTCGTACATGTAAATTCGGCCCATGCGAAATTGCGAAAATTATCTTTTTTTAATAGATTTGGTCTAAAAAGGCTCTGTACTTCCCCCTTTGTAACCTCTTTACCGATAGTTGACTCTCGGTTTAACAGGGACTAGTCCAGATTGACTATTTCCCTTAAATTTTCTTAACAAGCCAATTCATATCTTCCCTTTAACGTTTAACGTTTTCTTTAAAGTTCTTCCTTTAACGTTTTCTTTAAACGTTCTTCTCTGCTGCTTCATAAATGTTTTTCCTTAAATGACTCTTCCCTTTAACGTTCTTTAACGTTTTCTTTAAACATTCTTCCCTGCTGCTTCATAACCGTTTTTCCTTAAATGACTCTTCCCTTTAACGTTCTTTAACGTTTTCTTTAAAGGTTCTTCCCTACTGCTTCATAACTGTTTTTCCTTAAATGACTCTTCCCTTTAACGTTTTCTTCAAACGTTCTTCCCTACTGCTTCATAACTGTTTTTCTTTAAATGACTCTTCCATTTAACGTTTTCTTTAAATGTTCTTCTCTGCTGCTTCATAACTGTTTTTCCTTAAATGACTCTTCCCTTTCACTTTCTCTTTAAACGTTATTCCCTGCTGCTTCATAACTGTTTTTCTTTAAATGACTCTTCCCTTTGACGTTCTTTAACGTTTTCTTTAAACGTTCTTCTCTGCTGCTTCATAACTGTTTTTCCTTAAATGACTCTTCCCTTTAACTTTCTCTTTAAACGTTCTTCCCTGCTGCTTCATAACTGTTTTTCTTTAAATGTCAGCTTTAAATTAACTCTGGAAGTACCAGATGGGGCATCTTACTTTTAAAATAAAAAACAACCTTTATGTACATAGCCTACTTATGTTTTCTTTTTCAACGGTAACCAGGCGATGCATTGACTAACTTTTAATGCACAAATGCATGAATATGAACGTTGTTTTAAGAGATGAATGGGATGACCGGTGTTTCCAGATATTTGGTTTAAAGTTACACCACCATAAAAGAGAAAATACGCCAAAAGCTCGCCGTATGAAAGATCTCTCCCCACACCTTCTAAAAAAAACACCAATTTGAAAAAAAAAAGTTAATGCGCAAGCACCTTAAAAAAACACCAAAATGGCACAAATGCGCCCCATCTGGCCACTCTAGCCGGATAATCTTATGTGTGCATGAAAAGTTCGTCTGTGCCAGAGTGGCCGGATAGGGCGCATTTGCGCCATTTTGGTGTTTTTTAAGGTGTCTGCACATTACGTTTTTCAAAGTGTGCAAGAATTAATTGGACCGATAGATGTTTGTGTCATGATTGTTCCTCAAAGAATAATCCGGCCAAACTCGTGATGACTTCCTTCATTTCATTACCTAAATTAGAGAAAGATTTGTGAGTTTTTATGTGTACATTTAAAAAAATAAAAGCAAGCAAATGATAATTTAAAAAACAAAGTTTTCCTTGCGGAAGTATGAACGATCTCCCCCCCCCCCTCCTCAAAAAAATACACCAATTTGAAAAACCTAATGCAGAAACACCATAAAAAAGCACCAAAATGGCCGATGAACGATCCCCCCCCCCTTAAAAAAATACACCAATTTGAAAAATATAATGCGCAAACACTTTAAAAAGGCACCAAAAGGGCGCAAATGCGCCCCATCCGGCCAATCTGGCACAGACGAACTTTTCATCCACAGATGCATGAATATGAGATTTAATTTATGAGATGGAAGGAGAAAGTGGTTTTGACAACTGATGGTTTAAACCAGAGGGGGACGGGTCGGTAATGGGGGGACTTATGTAAATTTAATAGAAAGTTTGTTTTAAAGGGGAGGGGTTGTAAATGAACAAAGTGTCATACGAAATTGTCGGTTACAAAAGGTATTTTTTTACATCCTATATCGATCGATACAAAATGTAAAAAAATGGATCGATACAGAGTCCTGTATCGATCCTCACAGTCTTCAACTTACAGTAATAAAATAAAATAATAAAATAAGGTACAAAAATCCAGTAAGAATAAGAAATAAAGTTAGTGGTCTCACATCATGCTAGAACTACCAGACTGGTATTTAGCTATATATTTAGAATTAACTATAACTAGATAATATAAATAGATAATAACAAATAATTATATCTAGCTAGTTTGACTATTTTCATTAATTCATCTGAGTCACTACCGTATAAGTCAGTTGGTTCGTCATGAACGCATACGTCATGAGCGCATACGTCATGAGCATCTACCACTATGACGTACTTATGACGTGCAGCCGGAACTTGATTAGGCTTTCCGACCTAAATAATACTTAGAAGATTCATTATTTCTTTTAAACTCTACTCCCTCTCAATAAACCCCATCCTTCCTTTCTGAAATTATAAATTCAGCAATACTTTCTAACTTTACCCCAGACAGTAGCTAAATAGCTTTCCCAGCTTTAACAGAAGTAGCTTTAACAGCTACTTCTTGATTGTAAGTTATCCTAATTTGTAGGTTTGATTTTTCTCGAGTTATCCCTTATGATGTCCCATGAAGTTATCCCACAAGTTAAGTAAGTTATTCCAATTTAGAGGCCCGAAACAAATCAATAGGTAAAACTACTACATGTTTTAGGAATAAATCTAAATTAGGATATTTTTGAACAAAAGCAAGCCAAAAAACAAATTGCAGTCCTTATATTATATATAAGGTCCTATATATATTATAATAGTCCTATATATATTTTATTATATATATTCCTTATATAATATTGCAGTCTTTCGGCGATTTTTTGCCAAGTGACCCCGAAGCCAATAACCGAAGAAAGCACGTGAATTAAAAAAAATTAAAGCCTTAAAAATCATGTTTTCTCATGGGGGAGCGGGGCTGCTTATGGCCTTTGTTAAGCAATTTCAATTAATTTCACCACCCTCCCCAGCAACCAGTTTACTTTTAGTTGACGAATTAACTTTGAACTTGGAACCCATTTCCCCCTCTCATGAAAATTATGGTCCGTCAATAATTTTGCGGTCTTTTGGCTATTTTTCCCAAATGGCCTGGAAGCAATAGGGAACTCATATAGATATCTCAGGGGCTTACCTTATACAGAAGAAAAAGTAATTTTTATCAAAGTATGTGGCAAAGAAAACAAACCTTAAATACCTTGCAATTTTCAACAGAGTCATAGGGTTTTCCGTACATAATATTCTATCCTTTTTTTTAAGTCATTGACCTTTTATTTGACCTTTCATATTTTTATTTAACCTTTTGTTTTTTTTTATTTGGCCTTCTATATTTTTATTTGAGCCTTTGATACACTGAACTAGTTTCCCTCTTAACAGCTAACAACGTTTACGAATGGTAGCCTGAACACGATCAAGGGGGAAAAATGGTGGCATTGTTTCCTAATGGCCTTGAAGCAGTGGAGGTTCTCTCTTGCGCCCGGGGTAAAATATTCATTAGCCTCCACCCAAAAAAAAATTCAGTCCAAGTGTTTACAAAATTTTCATTTATAAACAGAATTATTTTCAATTTATTAACTAATTAATGATTTAGTTTTTATAATCTTAATTTTATTATTATTTATTTTTGATTAATTAATTTTACTTAATATTAACCCCAGTAAAATTTCTGCGCTCAGGTCAGGTGCCCTGGGTTCAAATTTCTGCGCCCTCTGCCCCCCCCCCTTAAAACCTCCACTGACTTGAAGCCGATCAGGGATTCATAAAGAAATCTCATAGGCTTACCTTAAAAAAAAAGAAGACGAATTTTATCACCATAACTAGCAAAGAAACTAAACCTTAAACTATTTGCACTTTTTTAAACAATCCTTGGGCTTTCAGTATGTTGTATCGATTTTTTTTTGATGTATTTAAGGCTTTGACAGCTGTGCCTTGAATGATTTTCCCTAACTCAAAAAAAAACTATGGTGCAATTTTTTTGCTTACCTTCATCAATTTGTCATGGGCGCGACCCCGGGCTTTGTTCTGAGACGATTGCGAGGACGTACTTAAATGAATGTCTGGTGTAGATTGACTTCCACCCAACTGAAAAATCAAAATAAATTAAATGTATAGCAGTATTTGAGCGGTAATTCATCTAGACATAGTTCCACAGTAAAACTCGTACACTAAAGGCGTTTTGGGCGATACAGATGGGTTGACGTAATTCCAAAAGTGTTATGCAAAGCTTTTGTCAGTGTGTAATCCGGGTTGCAGCGGTCGCTAGCAGCCTAGTAAGAGACAATCATGTCCAATGTTAAGAAATATAATAATCCATAACTCCTAAAAATAGAGTAAGATCAAAAATAATATGCCATTAGAACCACCTTGTCCGAATCCCCTATATAGAAAACTTTCTGTCCCTTGGCTTGAACAGCTTGTCCCTTGGCTCCCGTGCTGTGAACATCTAACCAAATAAATAGCATTCGTAATCGGATTATATTTGAAGTGACAAAAAGGATAATTTATTGCGCAACCCAAGTATATTTCATAAGGAATGTAAGTGATTGCAATTCCTGACCTAGATTCAGTGTGAGATTATCTTTTTAGATTTTGAAATCTCATTAATTCAGTGACCTTGAAAACAATTTTTCGGACTACAAAGCTGTAACTCCACTGTGACGTCACTGCCTGCTTGAACAGCTTGTCCCTTGGCTCCCGTGCTGTGAACATCTAACCAAATAAATAGCATTCGTAATCGGATTATATTTGAAGTGACAAAAAGGATAATTTATTGCGCAACCCAAGTATATTTCATAAGGAATGTAAGTGATTGCAATTCCTGACCTAGATTCAGTGTGAGATTATCTTTTTAGATTTTGAAATCTCATTAATTCAGTGACCTTGAAAACAATTTCTCGGACTACAAAGCTGTAACTCCACTGTGACGTCACTGCCTGCTTGATTGGATTGAGTTTATATTGGCGACGGTTTTTGGCATTGATTTCGAGTGTATTTTATCTATTGAATATTATTACCGTAAGTGCAATTATGAAATAATGGGCGACTCGGATATTATTTTAAATCCAATATTGAATTTTATTTCTCGATTGATGATCGATGGTATCAAAGTAGAAACAATAATTGCTAAGTCGACAAGCTTTTTCAGTCATGAAACCATTCTAAAGGCAAAGGAGGTCTTACATCAGGTGCTAGAAATTGGAACACCTTTAATTAGATGCTAAAAAGACGATGAAAATATTCTTGACATTTGTAAGTGGTTATCTACGGTATTGAAAGAAAAACGTAAGATCCCGAAATTCGTGATATATTCACCGTGTGAAATTCCAACAATTGGTGATGCGATCGTTGCAACGTTAACCTGTCGCATGAATGAACTTTCCCGTAAAATTGACAGTTTGTCTGAGCTAAATAAGCAACATCTTGCAGTACAGGCAACTTCTGCCTGGCCCTTTTCCGCTCAGTCGTCTTGCACCAAGGACCAATCCAATCCTCCTACCTATGCTGCTGTGTTAAAAAATTGCCCCTCCAATCTTTCATCTCCACTATTAAGGAAAGATTTTATTGATAAAATATGTCCTGAAGCTGCAAATGATATTTCAGAGGTGAAACGTTCTTCATCAGAGTGAAAAAATTGTCGTAAAAAGTAAACCCGCTGCCTCCTCAATTGTTGACCAGATGAAAAAGTTCCAACCTGGCCTGTTAGCCTCTGTTAAATTTCCCACCTTCATCGGTGTAATAAAAGGCGTAGCGACAGAAATGAATGAAAAAGATCTAGGGAAAATTATTCCAAAGTGTGTCAAAGCTCTGCAGTGTCACGCGGCAAGTAACGTGTCTACAAGATTTATTTTGAACAACGGAGTGATCTCGATTCTTTTCTGAAAAATTTTGTGATGGTGGGTTATTAGAAGTTAATTGTCCAGAATTTCATATTCATAGGCTACCTAGAAGGTATTTCAGATGCCACCAACAAGAACATTTTGCTGCTGATTGTAAGAACGCAGAACTGTGCTCTCGCTGTGGTTCCATGGAGCATTCTTCCACCAGGGATAATCCATGTGTTCGGAACATGTTTTGCATTACATGTAAAGAGTTTAATCACACCTGTTGCAGTATCGAATGCCCTGGCAACTCTCAAACCGATAAACGGACAGCTAAGTAGATACATGGACATTTTTTTGCTCTCTTGGAGTATTGACGCTGGTCTTATAAAAGAATACTTATTATTGCGAATATACTTCATAATTATGACATTCTGTGTTTGCAGGAACATTTCTTGACCAACTACAGCCTTTGTTTACTAGACATTAGAGCCACCTTCAGAAATTTTCCGGTTCCTGCTAAACTTAGTGCTTCTAAAGGCTGAGCTTCTGGTGGTATTGCTACTTATGTAGCATCGAATCTTAATTCTAGTGTTTTCTTTTCTAGTGATAGTATTTAAGCTGTTCGAGTAGATGAGTACGCAATAATAAATGTGTATTTACCCACAGATTACAAAGATGAAGATTCAGAGAGAGATTTCGCTTTAGCAGTTAGTAAACTTAGCTCTTGTCTTCATGATGTCTTTAAACTGAAAATCCCGTGTTTGATCGTACGTGATTTTAATTGTGATTTAAATTGCAGGTTGTCTTCAGCTTCTATCCGTGTTTCTTTACTGTTAGGAATATTTGGTGATGATTTTAAAGTTCAGCAGAAATCTGCTCAGTTTACTTACATTCATTCTTCCTCTTGCACATCTAACCTCGACCATGTTGTGTCATATAACCTTGATATACCTTGTGTTGAGGTATTTTCCAAAATTCAAGTTTCAGACCACCTTCCTGTTACTTCTAGTTTCAACCGAGAAGCTTCCCCGATTCCAGTGTTACGGCCTCATACCGTTCACCGGCACAAGTAGTATACTTGTGGTGATTGGAATAAAATTTACACATCTCAGTTTATTGAAAGTTCATATAACATCCTTAACAAGAACCAGGTTCCATTTCATCTTCTGCAAAAGTCTTCTAATAAAAACAATAATTAGGTTAAATTAACTCTTGATATCTACTCCGCAGAAATCTGCCATGCGCTTTTGTGTGCTAAAAAAAGGGCAGTTCCTCTTAAAAAAATACGTGTTGGTACCCAAGTTCCCGGGTGGTCAGGAAATCTAGTGCTGGTTGAAGCTTGTGACCGTGCTAAATTTTGGTACAAATTATGGAGAGATTGCCTATGCCCCCGTCAAGGAATAGTCAATGAACTGAGAAAAGTATCAAAAAAATGTTTTGCTAAGGAACTTGACCTTCATCGGTCTAAAATGCAGACCCTTTACCCCGAGAAGGTCAGGAATTCACATTATCTACCGTGGAAGATATCACCTCGTACTGGGTCCTTAACTTTGTCAGACCTAAATGATATACCTTTGTCCGAAAGGATATACCATTTTTCAAGTGAACTTTCTGAACCTGATCCTGTTTTAGAGTCACAATTTTGTGACGAGCTCTGCAAATTCATTGATGAATCTGTTGACCATAATGTTGTTGTTGCTTGTGGTGCTGTCATAAGAACCAGATCACAATTTACAAAGAAAGTGTCTTGAGGGAAAGATAAGGTAAGCACTCTACACATCAGTATTGGAAGTTACGAATGGGTGCATCACCTCAGCCTTTTCATGCAAAAGATATTTGTCATATGTATTGCTCCTTCCTCGTTCTGCATTGGTGATCTGACTCCAATTCCCAAAAAAGGGAAATCTGAGCTGCAATGTTCCTCTTTCCATCCCATCACCATATCTACTACGACATGCAAACTTTTCTAGCTTCTTTTTCTTGATGAGTTAAGACATAAATGTTACGTTCCCTCACATCAATTCGGTTTTCAGACTAATCTTGGCTGTTCTCATGCTCTTACAGCAGTTTTTACTGCCCCCGCCGACACTGTATCTTTGAAAGAAAGTATGATGCTCACCAGATATGACGTTAAACTTGCGTTCAATTCCTTAATTCATTCGTCCATGCTTCTTCATATGGCAAAACGAGGCGTAAACCCATCAGTTATTCGTGTTCTCAGGGATTTATATAGGAATCTAAGAGTGCGTTTAAAACTTCCATCCCGTTTTCCCCTGCATTCAGCTCTTCATCAATCCCTGTATACTTGCATTAATTCTCATGTGAGGCCAGACTCTTTAAATCCCTCAACTATGCGTGTGAATCCTCAGTACCCTATCCTTGTTAAGAAAGGGACTAGACAGGGAGCTATCACTTCCTCAGCCCTGTTCAATAATAGTGTCATAGAAGCTCAGGCAAAGTGTCTTCCTTCATGCATTCTTGGGAGAATCGATATGTCTCTTATTTGTTATGCTGATGACATCCTGAATCTCAGCCGAACGATCCAGCGCATTGAGCAGAATTTCAAAATCCTCAAAGATGAATATTCAAAAATCGGTCTGTCTTTTAATCCTGAGAAATCCCAAGTAATCCTTTTCAATTGGCGAAATCCCTCTACTTCTCTTATAAATATAGACGGTTCTCTCGTTAAACCCGCAGACCATATTACATACCTGGGCCTTCCAATTGGCACATCTATAGGCCACACACGTCGTTTGCTGATTTCTCACGTTGAGCGTAAAATTAGCATTTCTTACGTTGTAATCGTAAAAAGCAAACTACGTTTCAACCGTTACATTCTAGCATCCATGTACAGCGCCACAGCCCTTCCAGATCCGCTTTAGATTGCTCATTTCTGGAAATTCTTTACATCTACAGATAAAAAGCACCTACGATCAATCTTCTTCAGATTTGCTAAATATCTTTTAAATTTGCCCCCTTGGACAAGAAACCGTAAAATTATTCATTTGTATAAGCTAACTGACCCTAATATTAGCATTAATAAATCTCTATCCCGTTTTCAAAGTAAGTTTAATCATCCATGGTCACCAATTTGTTCACAATAGTTTTTTTTTTGTATTAATGTAATGCATGTAATGATTTTTTTTTCTCTCTCTATTTTTGTTTTGTCATTTTAGTGGTTATTCCGTATATGTACCTTTTTCTTTGACGGGTATTTATTAACAAATCTCTCTCCCATTTTAAAAGAAATTTTTATCATCCTTTCGTTAGCATCATTGTTCGTATTAATGTAATGAAGAGTTTTTTTTTTGTCATGCATTTGAATTTTCAATGTGTGTTTGTGTCCTTCTTTTTCTTCTTTTTTTTCTTTTTGTTTTCTTTAGTGATTACTAAGTCTACTGTACCTTTTTTACCTTTTTTTTGACGGGCAATAAACGAATAATAATAATAATAATAATATATTGGCTTGAAAATCAAGAAGTGGCAGCTACTACAGCATTCTGCCAAAACGGCATCTTTTTTTTCTTTTTCTCTGTTCTTTTCCGCAGATAGCTTGACACTGGAACATTGTAGAGAGTTGTTCGATGGCTGATTTTAAAGGAAATTAATGGGGTTAAATTTGTAATAAGGCCTATTGAACGAAGTACAGTGGTCGACAAGTCCAATCCACTCTCATATAACTATTTTGGGCCTCAATATAATAGAAGTTTCTATCTTCTTTCTGAAATGCTCTACATCTCCTTTTATAAAATCCAATAATAATTTGAATTATATACTCTTAATTTAAATGGTTTAACTCAACTTGACTTGAATAAACGATATAAGCTAGACAGGGCCGTATCCAGAAGACAGGGGGGAGGGTGGAGGTTAGAAACCCTCTGAGATGTTTGTCTGTTTCATTAAAACATATCAAAAATGCATATAAACAAATTTTTGATGCATTTTTCAAAGTTTTTTGTAACCCCCTGAAAAAATACTTCTCTCGCCCAACTAGATACGACCCTGGCGTTAAATCCATAGAAACAACGCCTTTCCTATTAGCTGGGTATCAAGAAAATTAGAAGTTTTCATTTTTCTGAAATACATTGCATTCCCTTGAATTAAATACGCTGAATTTAAATTTAAAGGATTACCTGGAATCATGATAACTGGAATCAAATACATTCAATCTAAACTTAAAGGATCACCTGGAATCATGACAACTGGAATCAAATATGTTCAATCTAAACTTAAACGATTACCTGAAGTCAAATACGCTCAATCTAAACTTAAAGGATCACCTGGAATCATGATAACTGGAATCAAATATGTTCAATCTAAACTGAAAGTATCACCTGGAATCATGATTACTGGAATCAAATATGTTCAATCTGAACTGAAAGTATCACCTGGAATCATGATAACTGGAATCAAATATGTTCAAACTAAACTGAAAGGATCACCTGGAATCATGATAACTGGAATCAAATATATTCAATCTAAACTGAAAGGATCACCTGGAATCATGATTACTGGAATCAAATACATTCAACCTAAACTTAAACGATTACCTGAAGTCAAATACGCTCAATCTAAACTTAAAGGATCACCTGGAATCATGATAACTGGAATCAAATATGTTCAATCTAAACTGAAAGTATCACCTGGAATCATGATTACTGGAATCAAATATGTTCAATCTAAACTGAAAGTATAACCTGGAATCATGATAACTGGAATTAAATATGTTCAATCTAAACTTAAAGTATCACCTGGAATCATGATAACTGGAATCAAATATGTTCAATCTAAACTGAAATTATCACCTGGAATCATGATTACTGGAATCAAATACCGTTAACCTAAACTTACACTATTACCTGTAGTCAAATACGCTCAATCTAAACTGAAAGGATCACATGGAATCATGATAACTTGAATAAAATATGTTCAATCTCAACTGAAATGATCACCTGGAATCATGATGACTGGAATCAAATACATTCAACCTAAACTTAAAAGATTACCTGAAGTCAAATACGATCAATCTAAACTTAAAGGATCACCTGGAATCATGATAACTGGAATCAAATATGTTCAATCTAAACTGAAAGTATCACCTGGAATCATGATTACTGGACTCAAATACACTCAAACTAAACTTAAACGATTACCTGCAGTCAAATACGCTCAATCTAAACTTAAAGGATCACCTGGAATCATGATAACTGGAATCAAATATGTTCAATCTAAACTGAAAGTATCACCTGGAATCATGATTACTGGAATCAAATACATTTAACCTAAACTTAAACGATTACCTGAAGTCAAATACGCTCAATCTAAACTTAAAGGATCACCTGGAATCATGATAACTGGAATCAAATATATTCAATCTAAACTGAAAGTATCACCTGGAATCATGATTACTGGAATCAAATACACTCAACCTAAACTTAAACGATTACCTGCAGTCAAATACGCTCAATCTAAACTTAAAGGATCACCTGGAATCATGATAACTGGAATCAAATATGTTCAATCTAAACTGAAAGGATCACCTGGAATCATGATAACTGGAATCAAATACACTCAACCTAAACTTAAACGATTACCTGCAGTCAAATACGCTCAATCTAAACTTAAAGGATCACCTGGAATCATGATAACTGGAATCAAATATATTCAATCTAAACTGAAAGTATCACCTGGAATCATGATTACTGGAATCAAATACACTCAACCTAAACTTAAACGATTACCTGGAGTCAAATACGCTCAATCTAAACTTAAAGGATCACCTGGAATCATGATAACTGGAATCAAATATATTCAATCTAAACTGAAAGTATCACCTGGAATCATGATTACTGGAATCAAATACATTCAACCTAAACTTAAACGATTACCTGGAGTCAAATACGCTCAATCTAAACTGAAAGGATCACCTGGAATCATGATAACTGGAATCAAATATATTCAATCTCAACTTAAATGATCACCTTGAATCATGATTACTGGAATCAAATACATTCAACCTAAACTTAAACGATTACCTGGAGTCAAATACTCTCAATCTAAACTTAAAGGATCACCTGGAATCATGATAACTGGAATCAAATATGTTCAATCTAAACTGAAAGTATCACCTGGAATCATGATTACTGGAATCAAATACATTCAACCTAAACTTAAACGATTACCTGGAGTCAAATACGCTCAATCTAAACTTAAAGGATCACCTGGAATCATGATAACTGGAATCAAATATGTTCAATCTAAACTGAAAGTATCACCTGGAATCATGATTACTGGAATCAAATACATTCAACCTAAACTTAAACGAGTACCTGGAGTCAAATACGCTCAATCTAAACTTAAAGGATCACCTGGAATCATGATAACTGGAATCAAATACGTTCAACCTAAACTTAAAGTATCACCTGGAATCATGATAACTGGAATCAAATATGTTCAATCTAAACTGAAAGTATCACCTGGAATCATGATAACTGGAATCAAATACATTCAACCTAAACTTAAACGATTACCTGGAGTCAAATACGCTCAATCTAAACTTAAAGGATCACCTGGAATCATGATAACTGGAATTAAATACGTTCAACCTAAACTTACCTTTAAGTTTAAAGAATCACCTCGTTCGATACCTTAAAGGATCACCCTATCTCGTCTATTACAAACTTTTCAATTATGTGGCCAAATTGCTTAGAATTGAAAGGATGGTCTTGCCATAGCTTACAGAGCTTGGGACAAGTGATCCGAATAAACAACAAAAACTTAAAAGCCGACGCCTACATTCCTAGAAATCCTTGGGAAAACTTCGATACCAGAAATCCCAGAAAACCTCGCTCTTTGCCTTAAAATTTTTGTTAAACAAAGTTTTTTTTTAACAATTTTAAAACAAAGCTTATTGTTCTAATTAAACGGCCATTGTCTTTCAGGAATTGTTCGTAAAGAATTAGGACAAAAGGTCAAAACTTTGGCGTTAAGAGCAAGGTCTTGTGGAAGGGGCAACTCCTTTCATATACGTAATAATTTATGTTCATTTAGTTTTGATGTTGCTCCTTACTTTCAGTTGAAAAAACTTTTTTTTTAAATTTAATTTCTGATCGTTTTTAAACAATACCGGGAAATCCAGCTCTCTCTCCATGGAAAATTCCGATACTTGTGTGTTAAACACCACTCACTCAAGATTACGATGTGTAAAACTCGAGAACAAACCGGTTTCTGCGTTACTTTAGAAACAAATTTGGGCTGTATATTTGCACATTAAGGGGGGGGGTAAAGTATAGCGGGTCGGCATGCAAAATGTGTTAGGTACCATTATTCTGCATATTATGAAGTAAGAATTGTTTTTTTACTTCAAACTGTCCAAATACTTTACTCCTCCCCTTATGTGCAAATATATAGCCCGAATTATATATTTCCCATCTATTCTGTCACTTGTCTTGTCTTGTGTTAAGCTGAAAGAAACTAAGGAAGAAACCGGTTTGTCCTCGAGTTTTACACAGCGTAAACTTGAGTGAGTGGCGTATAATACAAGAGTACCAAAATTCATTCCCCTTACAAAAAAAAAACTCAAATAAAATTCTCAAATTTGGAAAGCCTTACTTTCCACAGGGAGGGGGTGTTTTTCTGGGGGAGGGGGATATTTTCCACGGGGGGGGGGAGTATTTTGTGGGGGAGGGATATTTTCCAGGGGGTATTTTCCGGGGAAGGGGGGGGGGGTAAGTTCCAGCCACCGTTCAAGCATACCTGCTTGAAAAACGTTATAAATCAGCTTAAAAAACACCATTTGAGAAATTTGGCAGCTTTGGGAGTTCTCTGTAGTGTCACCCGCTTTGATTGACAAGCTCACCGACGAAAGAAACGTAAAATTTCACTGGCTTTTCAGTCAAATTTCACAACTGAATCACAAATTCTCGACAACTTTCAATGATCACTAATTCTCGGGGAGAATTCGGTAATGGACCCTTAGTCTTTGAGACGGTCAGCCGACGCTGAGGCTCGTGAAAATTAATTTAAGGTATCGAATCCCATTAATTTAATTAATCGAAATACATTTGATCTATTGGCCCAGTCAGCTTTCCTAGGTCTTATTTATATCAAGGGGATGGCCAACTCTCCGGTATCTAGTGTATATCCTGAGAGGGCCTTTTGTACTGCCAAAAGTGACACATTTCGGGCCATCCCTCGATTTGTGGCTTAAGACAATGAGAGGCTTCTATTTTTTCCCAAAAAAATGTGTTACATCTCCTATCATAAAATGCAATAGTAGTTGCAATTAAACTTACCTTATTTGAACGATTTGAGTTACTCAATTTAATTAAACAGAATACGATTGTTCAATTCGTCAGTTTTTACAATTGTCATTACATTTTTTCTATTATTATATGCAGAATCATAATTTTACACCTTTTACATCAACACTGAGCCTGATCTTATCTTGAAGACCGAATAAAAACTAGTCTTGATGAAACAAGTAGGCCTATTACCCAAAACGTTTTTTTTTTCATTTCTGTAATATTACTACTACTAACAACTCACCGCAGCACCAAGCCGCCTGAGGCTAAGACAGCTACGAACGCTCTTCCTCCACCCTAATCTAATCAAAGCATCCCCCTTTACATCCTCTCAGGAAATTCCCATTTCCCTTAAATTTTTCTTTACAACATCCTCTCACCCCAACCGCGGAAGACCTGCTTTCCGTTTAGCCCTAGATGGTACGCGAAAAAGGACAGTCTTTGGCAATCCGTCACCCTCCATCCGCAGAAGATGCGCTAGCCATCTATACCTTTCTCTCATTATTGCCCAAGAAAGCGGGATTCAACTACACTTTTCGTACAGCATTCTGTTTGAAATACGGTCAGTCAGCGGGGTACCCAAAACTATCGATAGACAATCTCTCTGGAAAACATCTAGCAAACCTTCGTGCCTTTTTCGGAGCGCATTTACACTGAGAATCTGCAAATACATGCATTGTTTTGCTTTAATAACAATTAGAAGTTTTATCTTTTTCTGAAATGTGGTATTTCTTTTTCTCGAATACTGAAATTGCTATAATTTTGAACCTATTAAATCCATCCTATTAAACAAAATATGATTCATAAAATTGTTCCAATACGCTTTACCATGTCCCGTTTGTACCACAAGATAATTAAAGCATTTTTTTTTTTTTTTTTTTTTTTTTTTTTTTTTTTTTTTTTTATTCGTTACAGCTTCTTCTATCAAATGCAATAATATTCGGAGTTTTGGGTCATTAATACAAAAATTAGACTGACCACATCTCGAAGCCCAGTGGTGAAAATTCATGAAAATATGAGGGTAGAGGGCAGAATGTATTTTTCGAAATTTATGGGTTGGGGTGATTTAGTCTTTTTTCAACTTTATCAGAGAAAATACCAAAAACAATGGTACTTTTATGATAAACCACCTACCGCTCAAGTTGTTCATTCATTGACGCATTGCAGAACCGGTGCACATTAGGGGGGTGTAAAATATTTGGACATTGTGAAGTTATAAAACAATTGATACTGCATAATATGCAGAATAATTGTACTTAAAACATTAGGCATGCAGACCAACTATACTTTACCCCCCCCCCCTCTAATGTACAAATATATAACCCAAATTTGTTTCTAAAGTATTATATTTTTATTATACTTAGGTATATTTCATTACGATTGAGCGTCAGAGAAACGTATTAGAAAAATATTAGGTAGGGGGTATATCACACAAGTACCAAAACTATATTTTTGAATAAAGATAGCAAAAAAGGTGTGTCTTAAAATATAGGGGCGGGGGAAATAATATAAGGGTGTCTAATGTCCCTTGTTCTTTTTTCCTCGGTTGTTTGTTTAAAACATGTTTGTTATATTCTTGTAATATGTATAATAATTGTACCTAAGACATTAGACTTGCAGACCCACTATACTTTACCCCCCCCACCCCCTACGGTACAAATATATAGTCCAAATTTGTTTCTAAAGTATTATATTTTTATCATACTTAAGTATATTTCATTATGATTGAGCGTCATATTAGAAGAATATTAGGTAGGGGATATATCATACAAGTGCCAAAACAATATTTTTGAATAAAAATAACAAAAAGGTGTGTTTTAAAATCTAGGGGAGGGGCAATAATATAAGGGGGTCTAATGTCCTTTGTTCTTTTTTCCTCGGCTGTTTATTTTAAACAGAAGTCACCTATAGGTTTTAAACAGAAGTCACATGTATGATTAGAATCCTCCTCCTCCCCCAAGAAAAGAAGAAAGAAAAGAAGAAAAGAAGGCACCTTCGAACAGAAATTACCACCCAAAATAGAATTAGACGAAATTATGAAGGAGTTAGTCTAACAGTAATAAGCTGCGTGGGATGGAGTATGAGTCTCCAGCATTATAGCTTCTGGCAATACTGCAAAGAGACGGAAACAGTAACAGGAATAAATCCCTTACCTGCGAGTCCAGAAAATCTGGTGAAGCAACGTCTTCCCGATTACTCAGAAGTGATTGACTCAAAGGCTGAGATGAGGACAGAAAATCATCTGATGAAAAATTCTTCTTGAAGCTACTTTTCTTCTTGACAAATGGTAGCTGCCGGCCTTCATGACGGCCCCTGGAAAATTGAAAATAAAGCAATTTACAATTAGCTAACTAAAAAATGCAGAGCCTATTAATTCAGTGGTTCAGTTGCCAAATGGGTTCATATTTAAAAATAGCGGAGGAGACTTTGCAAAAAATATATTTCCAGTATATCTTCCATTATTGTTGGCGCGTGACTGACGCAATATTTGAACGAAACTCGTCCAGACGGTCAATCACCCTCGTCAACCGATTGAGTCATTCAAACTTTCTAACAATCACCATCAAACGCTGGACTCAAGCGCCAAACAGGTTCCTAGACGGTCAATCATGCTTGAATCAATCGATTGATGGAAGCTTTTGATCAAAATGATTGACCGTCTAGATCATGATGATGACCGTATGATGACCGGTCATGATGATAACCGTATTGATCATTTTGATGATCAACAAGAAATAAGAAATTTTAGTTAACTGCTGAAATATCCCAGTCATTCTGCAAGCTAGAGATCAGCTCATAGAGGCGCAAAAAAATTGAAAATGTTGAGGTGGACTTGGTTCGCACTGATACTTAAGCTCCACCTGTGGCACCAACTAGGGTGGCAGGGGGTGCCTCCCCATGTATTTTGAAATTTGGTACTTATCGGTTATATAATAAACACTCGAAAATTTGTGACGCGCTCACAGGCTAAGACAAAAACTAGTCAAGCAACTTCTTTAACAAGACCATTCCTTTGGCTGGCTAGGCAAACAGGGGTTTCTCACTCCGTGAACAACATTTCTGAATAGGTTTTTTGGGGTCGAGGGGCAAAAAAAAGGTTAGGTTACGTATTTAATATACTGCGCTCTGGGTGGCAATTCTGTATGGTAGTTTTCATAATTTTGTTACTAAATTATTATCTTTTCATCGTATTTTACTTCATTTCATTAGCATTAACTATACTTCACTTTTCGACTGTTTATTATATAACTGATAAGTACCTAAAATTTTTTCGAGTACTTTCATTGAAATACGCTTTTTATGATATATTAAGAGGAAAAAATCGAATAAATAACCCCCCCCCCTTAAATTTTTAAAAATACAGTTTGCGTCCACCCTCAGCATTTTCGTGAATTAGCATGACTGAGCCACGCTTATATTGAGACATTGCGGTAAATGCCAGTATTTGCGGTTTTTTTTACAGAACGAAGAAAAAACCACACTACAATCTTTCGCTTATTGTCAGATGTGTAGCCGAGATAGACCAAGACAAGGGGTGTTGGTTCAATCCGGTTTAGTGACGTATTCAACCCTTTCTTATTTACAAAACCTATTAACCCTTGTTTACAAAATTATGAACACCGCAGTCCGAGTTGGATACAGCAAATCTCAAGTTGAGATTAAATTGGTGCTCTAAATCTAGAAACTTGGAAAACAGAAAAAAAAACCAAAATGTCATTCACCCACAGAAAATGTGATAAAAGTGACTTGGAAGAGTTAATAGACAGTTTGGATTTTGCTGTTAATCGGGCTAGAATGAACAATAGCATGAGAAGAAATGTAAGTCAAAGAATACTTTATACGCTTTTAGCCTGATAAACAGACTGAAAGTAATTCAACCTAAATCTTGTCATACAGAGGCTTAGATCCGTGATTACCAGCGTGGGGTGCAGGCCCCATCGGTGGGGCGTGGCAACATTTCGGTGGGTAATGGATGGGAAATTCACCGAATGACTACAGCCAACTTTAGAGCCTGAATTATTTTTGAAAAGAAAATATTTTTCATGTGAATGACGTCTCATTTGTATGCATTTAAAAAGCAAAAAAGATAGTTGAAATTGTCTAGAAAAATTTTCTATGGGGGGGACTTTCCTCAGGAGGAATATTCCATGGAGGAATATTCAGCAGGAGAAATTTTCCGTCGCGGAGTATTCCACGGAAGAAATTCTCCATGGAAGAAAAAGAATTTATAACGGGAGTAACACTGTTCTATAGAGGCGGGTATTTCCGGCATGACTTGAAAAGTGATAAGAAACTAAATGAAAAACAATTCTTTTCAAATGAAAGTAGGACAAGGAGAACTTTTCAGGTGGAATTGTCAACAAGAAATTTCAGCAAGGATGGAGTTGTCCGGGTGGAGGGGTATTTTACGCTTTCCACGGATAAATTTTCTATGGAGGGAAGGCAGATTTCCCGGGATTATTTGGAAAATAATCAGAAAAAAAATTCAACTTAAACTAAGGAGCAACATTAAAACGAGCAGAAATTATTTCATGCATGAGGGGGATGCCCTCTCCTCAATACCTTATTCTTTATGCTAAAGTTTGACATTAAAAGTTTGACATAAAATTTGACATTTTGCTTCCAACTCTTTAAGGACGACTCCTGAAGTCTTTTTCAAGAGCTAAAAAAAAACAGCGAAGCACTGAAGAGGAGACAGCCCCTCCCCCTCATATACAAAATAATTTCTGTTTGTTTTAAGTTTTAATGTTGCTCCTTACTTTCAGTTGATAAAATTTGTGGTACTTGTCTATTATCCAAAGCACACTCAAGAAGTTTGGTCTTTTAGATCTGAGAAGAACTGGATTGTTTGTCTTCAGTTGGTTATAATTAGCTTAGTCTTAGTGAGAAAAACTATGATTTCGGTATATTTTAATTAAATGTTTAATATATAGAGTTGGGTAGTTATTCAATATGATGCGCTCTGGATAGCCTGCTTTCCATAATTATCTGTTGTAGTTTCCATAATTTTGTTACAAGAGTCTTTTAGTTTTATCATGTTTTGATATATTTCATTATGATTTACCTAACTTCAATTCTTGAGTGTGTTTTGGATAATACACAAGGGTACTTGTTTAGAATCCGGTAGTCACGCGAGAAAGACTGCATCGAGAAAGACCGAGATGCAACATGAAAAACAACTGGTTTTTAATAACAATTTAAAAAATACATTTTAAAGTTTTTTTTATTCATTCCAAATTATAAATTGATAAATACCTAATATCAGTCAAATTATAAACTGCATCTAAAAGGAGTAAATTTACCAAATTGAAAAATACATGATGAATACTTCACATGAGAACACTTCAATTACAATGAAACAAAAAACACCTAATGGTTTATTCGGTAAGAAGAAGAATTAAGTGCCTGTTATTTGATTAGATAAAAAATGAAAAGGTCATCCGTTTTAAATGTAATTGATTGAAATAAGATGCAGACTGAAGTAGCACCAGGAAGAAGTGGAGATTTCCATCCTAGTTCGTCATTTTTAATGCAAGCAAAATCTTAGGACACTTAGTATCAGTTATTGAGTTTAAGCTTTGATTTTCAAATACTCACAAAAATTACCAAACTTAAGAAAGTCGCAATAATAAGTCACCTGTGGTCAAAATACTCAAAGACTCCTCTTTGATCCCCACCCAGGCTCAAAGCTTCTGCTACGGTCATTTCCATGGAAATCTCCAAAGAGTTTCTTTTTAAAATAGCTTTCAGCGTAGTTAGGGGTATTTAGCCTTTTTTGCTTTTCTTTAAAGCTTTGAAAAAAGTGTTATAATATTCCAAATGTTACATTTGTTATATTTGTGCATATTTTTGGTAATCATTTGTGGGGTGATCGAATTTTTTAAACCACTGTAGATACGTAAGAACGTTGGAACATCTAGTACCCTGACGTCATAAGACTGTCAAAGACTCCTCCTTGAACCTCCCAAATTGGAAGCTCTTATTATGACCTGGCCTTTTAATGTAACTTGGGCACTGGACAAAGGGCACCATTGTCACTCGAGCGCAATGTTAGGTCGGGATGTCGATATCGCTTTCGTCACACCAATTCATTTTAGTGTGAATCTGCCTGGTACTTATGAATGAATGTTTTCAAAGTAGTGAAAGTAAACCCGTTTCATCAATCATAGGCAGCGCGCTAGCGCTGCCTAAGTAAAGAACGATGTGGGCACACTGTGTTTTTTCTCCACCCGGGCACTTCGTATCGAAGGAGTTGTCATAGAAACTTCGAAAAGGGCTCATTCGATTTGAAATTGGAGTGGCTAGTGCCCTTTTAAATAGCTAAAAGTGATTGGAGGGCAACAAGCCCCCCCCCCACGCCCATCATTCCCCCAAATACATCCAATCAAAATTTTGAGATAGCCATTTTGTTCAGCATAGTTGATTTCCAGATAGAAAACATCCTTTTGAGGAGGAAACTTCCCCATAGCCCACGGGGCAAGGGTTTAAAGTTATGCCCTGAGAGCGTGTAAGGTTTTTATAGAAGGTGTTGTCGTAGAAACTTCAAGAAAGACTCATTCGATTGGAAATTCAAAGGGCTAGTGCACTTTTTAATAGTCGAAAGTGATTGGAGGGAAACTAGCCCCCCCCCCACCACCACGCCCATAATTCCCCCCAAATACATCCAATCAAAATTTTGAGATAGCCATTTTGTTCAGCGTAGTTGATTTCTAGATAGAAAATATCTTTTTGTGGAGGACACTCCCCCACAACCCTCGGGGCAAGGGTTTTAAGTTATGCCCTGGGGGCATATAAGGTTTTTATAGAAGGCATTGTCGTACAAACTTCAAAAAAGGCTCATTCGATTGGAAATTCAAAGGGCTAGTGCCCTTTTTAATAGTCGAAAGTTATTGGAGGGCAATTAGCCCCCCCCCCACGCCCATCATTCCCCCAAACAAATCCCATCAAAATGTTGAGATAGCCATTTTGTTCAGAGTAAAGAATTTCCAGATAGAAAATATGTTTTTGAGAAGGACACTCTCCCACAACCCTCGGGACAAGGGTTTTAAGTTATGTCTTGGGTGTATATAAGGTTTTTATAGAAGGCGTTGTCCTAGAAACTTCAAAAAAGGCTCATTCGATTGGAAATTCAAAGGAATAGTGCCCGTTTTAATAGTCAAAAGTGATTGGAGGGCAACTAGCCCCCCCCCCACGCCCATCATTCCTCCAAACCCATCCAATCAAAATTTGGAGATAGCCATTTTGTCCAGCGTGGTTGATTTCCAGATAGAAAATATTTTTTTGAGGAGGACACTCCCCCACAACCCTCAGGGCAAGGGTTTTAAGTTATGCCCTGGGGGTATATTAGGTTTTTATAGAAGGCGTTGTCGTAGAAACTTCAAAACAGGCTCATTCGATTTGAAATTCAAAGCGCTGGTCCCTTTTTAATAGTCGAAAGTGATTGGAGGGCAACTAGCCCCCTCCCCCACGCCCCTCAGTCTCCACAGCACAACCCATCAAAATGTCGATATAGCAATTTTGTACAACTTAGTTGATTTCCAAATAAAAAATTTATTTTTGAGGGGGATACTCCCCCACAACCCTCAGGGCAAGGGTTTTAAGTTATGCCCTCGGGGCATATAAGATTTTTATAGAAGGCGGTGTCGTATAAACTTCAAAACAGGCTCTTACGATGGGAAATTCAAAGGGCTTGTACCCTTTTTAATAGACTAAAGTTATTTGAGTGCAACTAGCCCCCCCCCCCCCTCACGCCCTTCATTCCCCCAAACACATCCAATCAAAATTTTGTGATAGCCATTTTGTTCAGTGTAGTTGATTTACAGATAAAAATATGTTTTCGAGTAGGAAACTCCCGAACATTTATCCAGGCAAGGGTTTTAAGTTATGCCCTGGGGGTATATAAGGTTTTTAAATAAGGTGTTGTCGTAGAAGCTTAAATAAAAGTTCATTTGACTGGAAATTCAAAGGCTAGTGCCCGTTTTAATAGTCGAAAGGGATTGGATGGCAACTAGCCCCTCACCACACCCATTATCCCCCAAATACATCCAATAAAAATTTAGAAATAACCATTTTGTTCAAGTTAGTTAGTTTTCAGATAGAAAACATTCTTGCAAGGAGGACACTCCCCCAAATCACTTAGGGGACGGATTCTAGATTATTCCCTGGGAGCATCTAAGGTTTTTATTGAAATCTTTGCCGTAAAAACTTCAAAAATGTGCTCATCCGATTTGAAATTCAAAGGACTAGTACCATTTTTAATAGTCAAAAGTGATTTGAGGGCAACTAACCCCCCTCTCTCTTCCACCTTTTCTCAAAACACATCCAATCAAAATTTTTAGATAGCCATTTGATTCAACGTAGTTAAAAGTCTTGGAAATTAGGTCTTTAAGGATGACAACCCCTCCCCCCACAGCCTTCAGGGCAAGGGTTGTAAGTTATGCTCTGGGGGCATATAAAGTTTTTATTGAAAGCGTTGTCGTAGAAACTTCAAAAAGGCTCATTTAATTGGAAATTGAAAGGGCTAGCGCCTTTTTAATAGTTGAAAGTGATTGGATAGCGACTAACGCCCCTCTCACGCCCACCATTTTCCAAAACACATCCAATCAAAATTTTGAGAAACCCATTTGGTTCAACGTAGTTGAAAGTCCTGGAAATTAGGTCTTTTAGATTGATAACCCGCTCAGAGCCCTCAGTGCAAGGACTGTAAGTTATGCCCTGGGGGAATATAAGGTTTATATAGAAAGTTGTTGTATATGATTTATAGAATAGATTTTAGTCTTCCTCAAATCCAATTTTTATATGCTTAAAAACTAAATGTTGACTTAAGATTAAATCAAAATGCACTATGATAATGCTAATTCCCAATAAGGCATCTCAGCGGTGTCCCAAGAACGACTGAGGGTATTATGTTCAAACGTTCGGGGCCTCTTCTACTTTTAAAATTTTACCACCTCCATACAGCGTAAGTGTATCCAACCTATCAAAGAGAGTAAACAGATTTTTTGGCGAATGGTATTAAGTTTTCCATCACAGATCAACTAGAGGAGTTCTGGAACTAAATAAAACAGTACTATTTGTGTCCAGATTTTTAAAAGGGTGTATGCTGTTAAAAATTGCTGAAAAATTTTCTCTGGCATACAAATAGCAGGCCAAACTATAAAGTCTTAAAAAACGAAAAGATTTAAAGTATTATTTTCTTTTTTCCTGAAAAGACTATGTCAATATAAAACGAAAATAAATTAATTAAAAAAAAAACTTTTTCCACAAAATAAGTTTTTCAAAGAAAAGTAAAGAACTCCATTAAACAAAAAATGAGCAAAACTAAAATCAAATAATCTAACAAGCATGAAACTACCACAATTCAGCATTGATAAATAAATGAAACCCAAAACGAACAGAAATTACAAGAATTAACCGAGTCAAACTGAAAACGAGCAGAAATTAACAAAAGTTGGGCGCAAGACCCCTATGCCTTCCCAAGGCCACAACAAAATTTGCACTTTACTGTAAAAATACAAATGAATGTGCATTGTCAGTTTAATATACATATACTGATATTTAGTAATCAAAATGTTAATATTATTTGATTTATTAAAGTTATAAAAGTAAAAACATTCATATTTTTTCAGTAAAGTGCAAATTATGTTCTGGCCTAAGTTCAAAATTTATATTCAAATAAGTTCAAAATTTATTTTCTTAGGATTTTTTTTTTTTTTTACATTTATGCTTGTTTTCTTACTACAAACGTGTCAAGATGTTGAGACTGTGCCTTTTGTCCTCTAGTCATGCAGTGAAAGATTTTACAGTAGATAAAACCTTCAAGTCTTTCTCAACAATTATCTCAGGGTAAGGTTGCTACCAAATGGAGGGGAGGTGGGGGGGGGGGGTTAAAGACCTAAATAAGGGGAGGGGGTTGAATAGCTTAAAGACCGTGCATTCAAATGCAACAAAAAAGCGATGTTTTGAAAAAAGGCAATAATCCAAACAAAAACCTGAATTATCTGAATTAAGTTATGTAAAAATTTTGATTGTGTATTCAATTTTTGAGAGAGTTGAGTTTTTTCAGGAGGGGGGGTTAAGGGAGTTTTCAGGGGGAGTTTGTTTCAGGGAAAACATCTCAGATGAAAGTGGTGGCCAAAATGGTTGGGTCGGCCCATGACTAAATGGATCACGAAATTCCTAATTGTTTGTCTGCAAACTCAGCAAGTCATTCAGGAAATATCACATAAATAACTGACTGGATAATTGGTTTATGACTAAATATGACTGGAACTGGTAACTGACTGAATAATTACTGTCACCCCAATAACTGCAGAGCTTTAGAAACCTACTAACCACATAACGAAGTTCAATTCTCTCCCCAACCCCTCCTATTCAAAGAAAACACAAATATGACATTAAAATGGGTTTTAAAAACTCTTGAACAACGTCTCTGTAAAATTATATCTGACCATATGTGATCATCTCTTTGATGTGCTTTCTTCTGCTGGTCTACTTCCTTCAAATTTTTTTCCTTCTCCTGTTGACCCTACTAGAAATTCTGCCACTTTAATAGACAATATTTTCATTTATCATTCTTCTAATTTGAAGTTTACTTCTGGTATTTTTTTCACTGATCTTTCTGATCACTTCCCTATTTATGTTTCACTTTTTGTGCCTCAAACTGAGATTGCTGTGGATGAGCAGGGTGAGTCTTCTTTTAGAACTTCCACAGATAAAGAAATTTATAATTTAATACATAGTCTTCAGAGTAATGATTGGTCTAGTGTTCTTGAAGCTAATGATGTTGAATGTTCAACGAGTTTATTTTTGTATCGTATGGGAGCTCTTTTGGATAAGCCTTTTCCTTTAAGAAAGAGGCCAAGGAATTCTATACCCAAATGCCCATGGATGTCTAGAAGTATGATCAATGCTACACATATGAAGGCTTCTCTGTTCAAGGCTGCATGTAAAAGTAAGACACAGGATAATCTTTTGAAGTATAAACTTTATAAAAATGTGCTTACTTCTTCAGTACGTGCCGCCAAAAAGCTATATTTTTCGCGTCGAATTAATGAGTGTAAGGGTAATTTGCGAAAGGTTTGGACTGTAGTTAATGAAGCTCTTTGCCGTAAGAAAATCAATTCGTCCCCCCCCCCCCCTTGTCGCTCCTGAAAATGTGGTATATCGTCCGCGGCCGAAAAATATTAAGCGAGCGCCTTCAATTCGTATTTCACTTCACTTCCTTCAGTTCCTAATCCACCCTACAGCAGAGTAAGTAGTTTTCCCTTAGCAGAAAAGTCATTTTTCCTTTTTCCATACAGTGATACCGAAATTTCTAACATTATATCTCAGCTTTCAAGTAGCCGTTCAGTTGATGGTTTTGGTTTGAGCTGTAATGTTCTTAAAAAAATTGGTCAGTTTGTTTCTAACCCTATCTCACACATAACTAACCTCTCTCTTTCTTCTGGTGTTTTTCCTCATTTATTTAAGGTTACTAATGCTGTATCTTTGTTTAAAAAAGGTGATTCGTCTCTAATTTCAAATTATAGACCTGTTTCTCTCCTTCCTGTAATTTCTAAGGTTGTTGAAAAAGTAGTGTATTGTAGACTCTCTTCATTTGTATTTAGTACTAATACGACTGCAGGAAATTTTCTCATAACTAACTATCAGTATGGCTTTCGTACCAATTTTTCTACCTTGCCTGCACTTTCAGATGCAACAGAGTTTGTGCGTGTTAACCTTGACAAGGGCTTGTGTGTTTTGGGTCCATTTCTTGACTTTTCAAAGGCATTTGATATGGTCGTTCACTCTGTTCTTTTGTCTAAATTATCTTCATTTGGAGTGCATGGAGTCCCACTTGTATGGTTTAGGTCTAACCTCTCAAGGAGATCTCAGTATTTTTCGGTTAATGGTACTTCTTCCTCTTCCTTGCCTGTTTTGAAAGGTGTCCCACAGGGCTCTGTGCTAGGACCACTTTTGTTTTTAATTTATATTAATGATCTTGTTGATGGTCTTCATCCCCTTGTGCACCCTATTCTATTTGCTGATGACAGTAACTTTTTCATTGCTGCAGTGGACCTGCCATCTGCCACTTCCCTAGCTCAAGGTCTTCTTGATAAAGTAAAAGATTGGTGCTTGTCAAATGGCCTCGTTTTTACCCTTCCTCTGATCTTTATAATGATACTAGAATAGCTCCGCTGGATCGTATTGTGGGTAAAAGTTACCTTTATTTAGCACATTCTGCTTTTCTAGGTACACTTCCACCATCTCTGCAGCAGTTTTTCTTTCTGTCAGGCTCAGGTAGGTACTCTTCTTTTTTACGTAGCTCTTATCGCAGGTTCATTTTACCTAAGCGATCATCGACAGCAGGTCAGAGGTCTCCTGTTTGTCAATCTATTTTACTATGGAACTCCATCCCTCCTCATGTCCCTCTTTCTCTTTCTGCAAAGGCACTTTCTCACTGGGTATTTCCAGTATAGTATTTTCCCCCCTTTTTTCTTCTTTTTTTTTGCATTCCATCCACATTTATTTGTCTTTTTTTTCATTCAATATATTTATCTGATTTTTTTTTTTTTTTTTTTTATTTAATCCTAATTTCCAATCTCTTCTTCGTTTATATAATTTTTTTTCAGTTATTTGTTAAGTTTCCTGTTAATTATCCTATTTTCATAAATGTCTCTTGATCCTTTTTTTTTTTTTTATGTGCTTTATAATAGTGTCTTATTTGTTTTGTTGGCCCTTTACAAGCTGAGCTTCTTGGGCCTGTATAAACTTTAAGTTTGTAATTGTTTTGTTTTTAGTATTAATAAATTGATTGATTGATTGAGTACAGCTTCAACCATAGAAGAGATGTGAGCAATAAGGAAATACTACATGACAAAAGCAATATCAATATATAATGTAGCCTTATCTACAGCAAGGCTCTTAACTAGAAATTTGAATCACTCTACTCAGGGTTGTAGCCAGAATTTTGTTTGGGGGGGGGGTGCATAAAACTTTAAAAAAGCACAAAAAATTTATCTATATGCATTTTTGTTTTATTTTATTAGTCGGACCTCTTTTTTTGGAGGGGGGGGGCACAAACCGCCTAACCCCCCTCTGCATACGGCCTTGCTTCTAATTAAGAACACGTAAGAGATGTTGATAATGCTTGTCCTTATAGAAATTCAACATATCAGGTAATGACAGCAAAACAATCCTTTTCTTTGTCCCTTGAAACACATCATGATGATAACCCCTTTCCTTCTACCAACTGTGGTGGGGCCAATTCTTTAAGCAGACATACATCTCATATTGAAGCAAGATATAAATTTTGGCTGAATAATTTGGCTGTTTTATCAGCTTTTAGCTAATTACACTGTAAGAAATTATTGTTGATCTCTTGACCTCATTTTTTTTTTTTACTCCCATCCAGATAAGAAGTTGGATAGTTTCCAAGACATGATGATGCTGACACATATTGGATTAGGATTAATGCATACTTCATGTACCCCCCCTTACTAGCAGTGGCGTCTATCTCTGGAAATACTGGTAGGGGATATATTCTGTCTTTTTTTCAATCTATCAATCAAACTACAAACAAAAGAGATTTTTAATGAAAGCATCCCAAAACACGTATTTTTTCAAATTTAGGCAAGGGAAAAAACTAGGGGGCAAATGCCCCTTGCGCCTCCGCAATTAACACCCTTGCTTACTCCAATGCCTATACTCTGTTAGGGGCCAACCCCCTTCCTATTAAGGTATAAGTTGAAGAGGTTCTCTGCAGGAAAACTGAAAGGTTTCACCCTAAAACAAGCATTCTATTTCTATAGTTCCTCTCCCTTGAATAAGAGATATTCCTGATAAAAGGTTGGAGCTGTGGTTGCATATGACTACAGGAAAGAGCACCTATCCGTGGGAGCACCATTTCTTGAAGACACCCATGTCTCTATTCCTCTGCCACTTTTTCTCAAGCATTTTTCAGATATACAAAGAAATTAAAGTAGAATAAAAAATTAAGAGTTTTCATAATTTTTGCAAAATATACTTTTTTTTCTATTGATAGTCTGTGTATTAACAGAAAATGATGGTGCATAATGCTAAGTGTAGCTCCAGGAAGCACTCTGGCTTGAAAGTGGATTTTTACCCATATAGGTAAATCTAGTGGGTAAAAAATCTGACAGATTTTTACCCCTTGCTACAAATTTCATCAAGAACTAGAACAACTTATTAAATTCTGACCAAGTCAGGATTTACTTCTTTATACACCAGAAACACCTGCATCTGTCACTTATTTCTAAGAGATTAACCCCTTGCCTGTCATTTGGCTACATGGAGAAAAAGTGTGAGGTTTAATAATTACACCCCTATGACAACCCTATGTCATTTGAGATTAACCCCTTGCTTCTTTAGAGATTAACCCCTTGCCTGTCATTTGGCTACATGGAGAAAAAGTGTGAGGTTTACACATTACAATGTTGCTGATTAATTTACCATATTTTTTACTTTTAAAGAAGCCAAATTTCGATTGCAACCCTATGACAACCCTATGTCATTTGAGATTAACCCCTTGCTTCTTTAGAGATTAACCCCTTGCCTGTCATTTGGCTACATGGAGAAAAAGTGTGAGGCTTAATAATTACATTACTTGTTTAATTATTACATTACAATAATTACTTGTTCTAGAAGTTAAAAAAAAACAATGAACTATCTTTAATATTCTCCGAAAAATTATGTCCAGTATTGTAGATAGATTCTCGAAGTTAAAAAAAAGATAAATGATTTTTAGAAAATACTGCGCTAGAATTCTAGACCTTTCTCGTGTACACCAAATTTCTCAGGTACACCAGCTAGATTACACCTTCTTACAATGTTGCTGATTAATTTACCATATTTTTTACTTTTAAAGAAGCCAAATTTCGATTGCAACCCTATGACAACCCTATGTCATTTGAGATTAACCCCTTGCTTCTTTAGAGATTAACCCCTTGCCTGTCATTTGGCTACATGGAGAAAAAGTGTGAGGTTTAATAATTACATTTTTCAAAGATAATTGAAAAAACTCAGATATTCATTCAAATTGCACTCATTGTTGAAATTACTGGGATTTTGTTATTAAAATACTTTTTTATTTTGCAAGTCTAAACCATTTATTTTCCTTCAGTTTACTTTTTTTTATGGCAAGGGTGTTGAGCTCAGACAAAGCTGGCCTTATCACCAACTTACTTTCATGTCACATTGTTAGTCAGGTCTTAAGTACCTTAATACAAATTTCAAGACAAGTATATCTGAAGAAAAAAATAAAAAAAAGGGTATTTGATAATGTACTGAGAAATGCAAGATCTGGGGCATAGGAAAATCTAACTAAACAAAAAGAGGCAACTAAACAAAAAGAGTATATGAAATAATTTTGTTTATCCTTCCCTTTTTTTTGATTAAAAATTATGCATTGTATTGAGGGCTTATAGATGAAGTTAACCATCTAAAAAGAAAATTTTAAAGAGCTACCTGAATTAACCATTTTTCTGATCATTATGTTCTTTAGCTCTCTGGCTTCTAACCTATGTTAAAAAAAGAAGATATCACAGATTTTTAGTCTTCCTATTTCTGTTGCCAGACTGTAAATTTTGTATTTCTTCCTCCATGAATTTTTAGTATTTAGTAAAGTAAGAATAATTAATAAAAAAAAATAAAGTAAAAAATATAAAAATATACAAAATAATAAAACATTAATTTTTAATAAAGTAAGAATAAAAAATAGTGACAAAATTTCACATATGGTACAAAATATTATTGAGAAGCAGTACTAAATATCATCTTATATATTATATATAAGAAGATATAATACTAATAATTTTATAAGAAGCTGAATAATTAACACTATAATGATGTATTGAAATTTTTTCAGAGTTTGGTCCTTTTGTTTTGCTCTTTTCTCTTAGTGTTTTACTCCACTATTCATTTCTATGTAGCATATGTGGAAAATGAATAAATAACATTATAATAAAGTAAGGCCAAAGAAACTGTTCTGGACTTTGTGTATCCATTCCTTCCTTACTTTTGAGGATATATAATAGGCCCTACTACTTCCCTTCTGATTTCTGACTGCTTCTCTGTCCTTCTGAAAGGACAATACCTTTCTAAACTTTCAAAAAAGCCAAGTTCAGCCTAGAATCTTGTTCAAGGATAGGGTAACACCAAAATTGAATTTCCTTGTCCAATAAACCCATGAACTACCTTCTCAGAATCTTTCAAGCCTGGCAAGTATAAGTAAGATAAAGTTAGGAAGCAGGGAACACTTTCTGGAGGTATTATTTGGTCTGTAAATTTAATACTGGAAGCTACAGAATATTGGAATAGTCAAAGTGATCAAATATGGTTCTGAAACATTGGTGCTAAAACAAAAACAGAGGAAGATTGGCTAGATGTTTTCCAGAGAAGTTCCCTACAGATTGTTTAGGGTACTCGACTGACTGACCACATTTCAAACAGTACGCTGTAAAAAAAGTGTGGTTCAGTCCTGCTTTCAAGGCCTATAATGAGAGAAAGGTTGAGATGGATAGGGCACATTCTGCAGACAAAGGATGACATATTGCCAAAGATTGTCCTTTTTGGCCAACTGTCTAGGGCTAAACGAAGAGCAGTTTGTCCACATTTGCAGTGGGAGGATGTAAAAAAAGATTTGAGGGAAATGGGAACTTCCTAGGAGGGTGTAAAGAGAGAGGTTTTGAATAAATTAGGATGGAGGAGGAGCATGCATAGCTGTGTTGACCTCAGGCAGCTTGGTACTGTGGTGAGCTGTTAGTAGTAGTAAATCTAATTGTGATTTTTTTTAAGACATTAAGAATGACTGGTTTAATGTACAACTATATTGTACTAATGACTGGTCTAACAAAGAACTTATGATGTACAATTAGATTGAATTAATGGAGAAATACATGAATAAGTCTGTATATGGGACCATGAGGGGGTGGGATGCATTATCAGAGAAGTTAACTATTATACATTGTGCATTGTCAAGTATTATATTGAAAGGAAGCATAAAATAAGAAATATAATTATAGGATAAAATACCCAGTACCCAGACAGCTAGTCACCACTTCAGCAGTTAAACTGCTGTAAAATATCTATTATACAATCTAGAAATTGAATTGTTTCACTACTGAATTTTCTAAAAAAGAATGTGTTTATATTTTATATATAAATGATGCTGAATAGATTAAATGTATTTACAATCAATAGTGGAGCTTTATTTTGGACGCATGGTCATAAAAGGTTAGAAAAAGGTATAGGCTATAAATTACAGACAAATTCATTCTTAGATAAATTTAATCTAAAACAAGTCTTTTAAAGAAAAATAATTATGCTTAAATAGGCTAGTATGCCTATTTTCTTTTCTAAAATCAAACTGCCTAAATTTGTTTAAAATCAAATAATTAAATTGTCTAAATTCCAAGATTGTAATCAGACAAACCCAACTAGCCTAGCCCTAGTCATCAGGCAATCCTAGCTATCTGAACCTACATACATCATGACCAAGATTAGAAACTTATTGTCCATATTTCAAAATAGGCCTATACATTTTAATCAAGATGTAGGCTGTGTCTAAGATTGAGCAATGCCTGAGTGCTGTGGTTCTTACTATGATTACTTTTGTTGCAAATTCAATCTTAACCTAACTTTCTAGCTTTATCCAACTATATAGTTCATATTATGTATTTCTCATGCATTTGTTGATTATCAATTTGGTAAATTTTTACCAAATCATATTATTGACTTACAAATAAAGTAAACATATCACTTGATGCCTTATTTTATGCTCTTTCCAAATAGAATAATGATTTTTGTTGGAAATGAATTTAACCCCCATCCCTATTGTTACCAATTCAGGGTATATATTTGCACATTAGGGGGTGGGGGTAAATTTGATTTCTTAATTAAATGAGAGGTAAGATTAAACTTTCCCTCTACCCCCCTAATGTGCAAATATAGGTAAATTTTTACCAAATCATATTATTGACTTACAAATAGAGTGAATATACCATTCAATGCCATTTTTTATGCTGATTACAAATATAATAATCATTTCTGTCATAAATAAATTTTAGCCCCCCCTATATATGTCAATTCAGGATATATATTTGCACGTTTGGGGGTGGGGGTTGGGTTTGGGGGGCAGGCTAAAATTCATTTCTGACAAAAATGATTATTATATTTGTAATCAGCATAAAAAAGGCATAAAACGGTATATTCACTTTAGTTGTTACTCAATAATATGATTTGGTAAAAATTTACCCAAATATATACCCTGAATTGGTATATATGGGGGTGGGGGCTGAAATTCATTTCCAACAAAAATGATTAGCCTATTATATTTGTAAAGAGCATAAAAAAGGCATTGAGTGGTATATTCACTTTATTCGTAAGTCAATAATATGATTTTTTTAAAAATTACCCTCAATTTTGTCATTGTTAATTCAATTTATGGGGAAACTGGTTTTCAATAAGATTTATACCAACAGGGATAGGGTAAAAACCAGTTTGCAAACTCAAACTCTCAAATTTTGTTAATACTAAACCTAATCTGTTTCCTAGCCTAACCCCTGGTCAATATATACCAAATCATATGAATCTTATAACTGAAAATTAAGGTAAAATGTTGTTTTGTCAAAATTTCAATAGGTATAGACCTGTCATGTAGGCAAATTTCAGGATCCTCTAGAGGGAGAAGGAGAGGAGATAAGTACTTCAAAATACCGTCCCAGGACATATTTTAGCCTGTAGACTCATCCCTGAAATTTTCATTTTCCTAACATCACCCCTTTCCAAGATAGGTAAAAGTAACTAAACTAGAATTTTACCGAAAGTTTTTAGAAGACGGCAGGTGTCAGAATAGCCAGGTGTCTAGAGGTAGGTTCCCTGTTAGTTACATTCTGGCCGAGAATAGGCAGGTGGCCGACTACTGGGTGTCTTACCCTATTGAGTTAGGACTAAAGTGAATACACCTTTTGATGCCTTTTTTATGCTGATTATGAATATAATAGGGTAAGACACCCAGTAGTCAGCCACCTGCCTATTCTTGGACAGAATGTAACTAACAGGGAACCTAGCTCTCTAAGTGCTTTCTCACTTAGATATCTAAGTGACCAGTTTAGTGACCACTAAGTTTAGTACCACTAAGTGACCACATTAGCCTAGAGCTAGGTTCCCTGTTAGTTACATTCTGTCCAAGAATAGGCAGGTGGCCGACTGCTGGGTGTCTTACCCTATTGAGTTAGGACTAAAGTGAATACACCTTTCGATGCCTTTTTTTATGCTGATTATGAATATAATAGGGTAAGACACCCAGTAGTCGGCCACCTGCCTATTCTTGGACAGAATGCAACTAACAGGGAACCTAGCTCTCTAAGTGCTTTCTCACTTAGATATCTAAGTGACCAGTTTAGTGACCACTAAGTTTAGTACCACTAAGTGACCACATTAGCCTAGAGCTAGGTTCCCTGTTAGTCACATTCTGTCCAAGAATAGGCAGGTGGCCGACTACTGGGTGTCTTACCCTAAGCATTTCTATCGGAAATGAATTTCAGCCCCCCCCCTATATATGCCAATTCAGGGTTAGGTTAGGTATAGCCTATATAGGGGGGGGGGCCGAAATTCATTTCCAATAGAAAGGATTGTTATATTTGTAATCAGCATAAAAAAAGGCATCGAATGTGTACATTTCACTTTATTTGAAACTCAATAATATGATTTGGTATATATTGACCTAATCCCTTTCCAAGATAGCCAAAAGTAAGCTTAAGTAAAGTTTTACCAAATAAATGGTAGCCTAGGTCTATAAGCCTACCCTATTCTTTTGATGTTCCTTCAATATTCCTTCAATGTAGCTTAGAACAACTCTTTTGATTTAACTTACCCTTTAGGTAACATGGAATATAGCCTGATTGTATATTTTTCTGTTATTAAATAAGTGTAGCCTAATAAGAAAAGTGAACTTCTTATCTTGGTATAAACTTCTTACCTTTGAAAACGGTTTTCAAAAAGACTTCTGTTAGAACTAAACATTTTATCTAACTAGAATCACTGTTTATCAAAGTCGTTTTCCTATTTCATGGGTAGTTGCAAATAACTTCAGCAAGTCCCTAGTTTCCAAAATGACCCATGGTTTTTCAATTTAAATATTTTGCTATTAATCAAAACGTAACGTAACGCCACCGACATTGAAGAAATATGAGACTAATAGTCGGCTTTCTAAGAATTAATCAAACAAAAAACTCCTCAATAATTAAGTTTTTCAAAGAAGAGTTAAGGTAACTTTAAAGTTAAGATCATCAAATACGAATACTTGTTAAGATTAAAACTGAAGACGACTAGATATTATTATTAAAAAATAAATAAAATCCAAAACGAACAGAAATTGAATAAACATTCATAGCAAAAAACATACAAAAAGTAATAATATAAATGAAGACATAGATCCTACAGCGAATAATGCTTAGATTGAATATGAAATTCAAGCTTAAAACGAAAAAAAAAATATTATGCTATTGAAGTAGAAATGAAACTTAAAACGAACAGAAATTAAATAAACAATCAATGCTAACAAACTCAAACTTAAACTGAATATGCAAATGAAGCTTGAAACGAACAAAAATCACTACAAACAAGAGTTTGGGTATTGCCTCCTCTAACAGTAAAAGTCTATACGTAAAGGAGTTTTTGTTGTACGACCATTGAACTATTTTTAACAAAATGGCTACCTCAAATTTTTTATCAGATGTATTTAGGGAAAAAAGGGCTTGGGGGGGCTACTTGCCCTCCTATCACTTTTGACTCTTAAAAAGGGCACTAGAAATCTCAATTTCCAATCGAATGAGCCCCTTTTTAAGTTTATATGACGGCCTCTTCTATATGAAACGCCTCTGGCGAAAAAATAAATGGAGCGTGGGGGGAGGCTAGCTGCCCTCCAATCACTTCTGACTCTTAAAAAGTGAATTACAACTTTCAATTTCCAATCAAATGAGCCCTCTATGAAGTAAATACGAGCATCCCTTCCATAACAACCATATATGCCCCCAGGGCTTAACATGCAACGCCTACCCCCAGGTCATGGGGTGCTGTGAAGACACAGGAGTTTATGTTATCTGAACTTTGAACTTTTTTTAACAAAATTTCTATCTCAAAATTTTATCTGATGTATTTAGGGCGTGGAAGGGGGGGGGGATAGCTGCCCTCCGATCTCTTTTGACTCTTAAAAAGAGAACAAGAACTTTCAGTTTCCAATCAAATGAGCCATCTGCGAAGTTTATACGAGTATTGCTTGCGTAAGAACTATGCAGGCCCGCAGAACATTACTAATAACCCCTGCTTCCGGGCCCTGGAGGAGGCGTCGACACAGAAGTTTTTCTTGTCTGACCTTTGAACTATTTTTAATGAAATGGTTATTTAAAATTTTTTATCGGATGGGCTTGGAGAAAAAAGGGTGTGTGTGTGTCGGGGGGGGGGGGCTATTTGTCCCCGGATATCTTTTGACTCTTAAAAAGTGCACTAAAACTCAATTTCCAATCAAATGAGCCTTCTCTGAAGTTTTTACGAACATCCCTTTCGTAAGAACCATATACACCCCCGGGACAACAAATACAGAGCCTACCCCGGGCCCTGGGGGGTTGTTTTTACACCGGAGTTTTTTTTTTATCTAATGTTTGAACAATTTTTAAAAAACTGGCTCTCAAAAAATCTCAAAATTCTGAGCGGATGGGGTTGGGAAAAAAAGGGCGTGAAGGGGGTGGGCCTAGTTGCCCTTCACTCTCTTGACTCTTAAAAAGTGATCTAGAACTTTAAAGTTCCAATCAAATAAGCCCTCTTTGATGGGTATGGAAAAAGAAGGTGTGGGGGGAGGGGGCTAGGTGCCCTCGGATCTCTTTTGACTGTTAAAAAGTGAGCTCGAACTTTCAATTTCCAATCAAATGAACCCTCTCTGAAATTTACACAATCATCCCTTTCATAAGCACCATATATGCTCAAGGGCATAAGTTACACCGCCTTCCCCCGGGCCCCTGGGGATTGTGTTGACACCTGAATTTTTGTTATCTGACTTTTCAACAATTTTTAACTTAATGGCTATCTCAAAAATTTTATCGGATGCATTTGGGGGAAAAGGGGCGTGGGAGGGGGGCTAGTTGCCCTGCAGTCTCTTTTGCCTCTCAAAAACTGAACTAGATTTTTCAATTTCCATTCAAATGAGCCCTCTCTGAAGTTTTTCGAGCATCCCTTCCATAAGAACCATATATTCCCCCAGGGCATAACTTACAACGCCTACCCTCGGGCCCTGGGGGGCTGTTCCGACCCCGGAGTTTTCGTTGTATGCTCTGAGAACTATTTCTAAAAAAATGTTTATCTCAAAGTTCTTATCGGATGGGTTTGAGGGGAAAAGATCTTGGTGCCCTCCAATCTCTTTTGACTCCTAAAAGTGAATTAGAACTTTCAATTTCCAATCAAATGAGCCCTCTGTGAAGTTTATGCAAGAATCCCTTCCATAAGAACCATATATGCACCCAGGGCATAACTTACAACACCTGCACCCGGGCCCTGGGGGATTGTGTCGACACCGGAGTTTTTGTTATATTATTTTTGAACTATTTGTAACAAAATAGCTATCTCAAAATTTTTATCGGATGCATTTGCAGAAAGAGGGTTTGGGGGGGGGGGAGCTGATTATCCTCCGATATCTTTTGATTCTTTGAATGTCAGCTAGAACTTTCAATTTACAAGCAAATGAGCCATCTCTGAAGTTTATACGAGCATTCCTTCCATAAGAATCATATATGCCCCAGGGGCATAACTTATAACCCTTGCCCTGAAGATTGTGGGGGAGTTTCCTGCTCAAAGATATAGTTTCCAGACCTTCCATCTACGTTGAACAAAATGGCTATCTCAAAATTTTGATTGGATGTGTTTGGGGAAATGGTGGGCATGGAAGAGGTGTAAGTTGCCTTCCAATCACTTTCGACTATTAAAAAGGGCACTAGCCCTTTTTTGAATCAGCCCTTTTTGAAGTATCTACGACAACACTTTCTATAAAAAACCTTATATGTCCCCAGGGCATAACTTACAACGCTTGCCCTCAAGGCTGTGGGGGTGGGGGACGGGGGTGTCACCCTCAAAGACCTAATTTCCAGAATTTTCAACTACGTTGAAAAACGGCAATCTCAAAATTTCGATCGGATGTGTTTCTGGAAAAGGTGGGTGTGAGAGGGGGTTTAGCTGCCCTCTAATTACTTTCGACTGTTAAAAAGGGCATAAGCCCTTTGAATTTCCAATCGAATGAATCCTTTTCGACGTTTATACGACATAGTTTTCCTTAAAAACCTTATATGCCCCCAGGGCTTGACTTAAAACCCGTGCTCTGAGGGCTGTCGGGGGAGTGTCCTCCTCAAAAACATAATTTCTATCTGGAAATCAACTACGTAGAACAAAATGGCTGTCTCAAAATTTTGATTTGATGTGTTTGTGGAAATGGTGGGTGTGGAAGGGATGTTCCACGCCCGCTTTTACCCTCCGGGTAAAAGTGATTGGTGAAAGAGAGGTAAAAGGTTGGCAAAACAAATATGTTTCTATACGAAAAATGTGGTTCAATACCGCTCTCTAGGGCTATAATGAAAGAAAGGTTGAGGTGGCTTGGGCACGTTGGGCGGATGAAGGATGACAGATTGCCCAAGATTGTTCTTTTCGGCCAATCATCTAGGGCTAAACGGAAAGCAGGTCGTCCTCGTTTGGGGTGGGAGGACCTCATAAAGAAAGATTTAAAGGAAATGCGAACTTCGTGGGCGGGTGTAAAAGGGGAGGCTTTGAATAGATTGGGATGGAGGAGAAGCTTGCGTAGCTATGTTTGCCTTGGGCGGCTTGGGGCTGCGGTGAGTTGTTAGCAATAGTAGTAGTAGTAGTTTACCCTCTGGGGAAAAAATAATAATAATAAACAAAAAAACATTGGAGCTGTATGGCCTTTACTATAGGCAACGCTATAGCGTTGCCTCTGATCTCGTCAAGCAAGAGATGCAAAACTAAGGAGTCATATGACTCCTTAACCTTTTAATTCCGTAGGTAACCATATGGTAACCGTTCCTTCCACGTACCTAATTTATTTTGTAGTTCAGATACTGCTATCAAATTCAATACCGTCAGATAGCAAAAGTTCGGCCCTCCGTGTTGCGATACTTTTTATTCTCCTAGATGGCTTCGTATGTTGTCAGCTGATCAGGGAAAACAGTAGTTTTTTGCCATGCCTAAAAAGTGAAAATTAGCTGATTTTGACAGCGATGATGAAAATGATGCAGGTGAGTTTTTTTTAGTTTTTATTATCTTGTTTTGTTCCTTAAAGTCTTTACTTTTAGCTTGTATGTATACGAATTTTATTTAGTTTTATCTTCACCCCCCCCCCCCCATTTCTGTGTTTATTTTTACGGTTACCATATGGTAACTTTAGGTTTTGAGATGGGTAGTTTTTGAAGATACTTCTCATATACTATTTTATTTTTACTTGTTGATTGTGCTCTAGATTCTTTCTTTTACTTCACTTTTTTTTTATTCGTGAAGCGCTTCTTTCTGATTGTTCTAATTTGACGAAGCAGAAGCACCCATGCACCGTTTGTCTGATCACAATTTTCTCTTCCAGAGACAACCAGCCTCTCTTATTCTAGCGAAAACTCCAACTCAAAAAAAGAGGAAGAAAATTTTTTCACGGAGATGAGCAAACGTGTAAGAGAGAAGCTCACCCAAAAGCGAGCTGCAGAGATGGTTCTGCTACCAGACAACGAGTCTGAGATGGAAATTGTGTCTGATGATGACAACAAGTCTGATCCATTATGCACTTCAGCCCCTGGTGCCAGCTTCCCATACGCCACCCTGCAGCCTGTTCAGCCGGTTGACAATCCCACAGAAGATTAACCTCTCATTATGTTGAACTGTTTCGCAATTTTAACAGGTGCAGATGACCAATTTGATGCTGGAGAAGCCACTACATTCCGCACTACTGAAGCTCAACCGTCTCCCATCTAATCGACGAGCTCGTCACCTATTTCTTCTGCAACAATCCCCACCGCATCAATGAAAAACCAAGATGCCACAAAAGAATACAAGTGGCTAAGAAAGGAAATTGAGCCCAGTGATATCACATGGAAAGCTTCCCTCCCGAAAGCAACAGAAATTCAGTTACCCATTGATTTATTTAGAACTTTCATCACAGATAGCATCGTTGCTGGATTAGTTGACCAAACCAATCTGCACGCAACGAGGAAAACAAACGCTAGGAATACCCTAAAGCTGACCCAGCGTGAGATGAATCGGTTCCTTGGAGTACAAATGTTGATGAGTATTCTAAAGCTACCAGCTATGAGAATGTACTGGGAGCGCACTTTTCGATACACTCCAATCGCAGAGGCTATGAGCCGTGACAGATTTTTCATGATTCGGCAGTTTTTCATATCAATGACGATAGCTTAGCAGTGCCATCTGGTCAAACTGGTCATGATAAGCTGCACAAAATCAGACCAATGTATGACGAGCTCAGAGAAAATCTAAAAAGCATACCGCCAGAGGAGAGACAAAGTGTAGACGAACAAATGATTCCCTTCAAGGGTCGGCTAAGTTTCAAACAGTACCTGAAAGATAAGCCTTATTCATGGGGTGTCAAAGTGTTTACAAGAGCGGGCATGATTGGAATTGTCTATAACCTAGAAATCTACACAGGAAAAGGCTCAGTTCCGGCTAGTCCTTTGAGGCTGGGTGCTGACGTTGTCCTTAGACTGATCGACAATAAGCCACGGGGAATGAATTTCAAGCTGTACTTTGACAATTTTTACACATCTTTTAACCTTATTCATGCTTTACGCACTAATCACGGGATTGAATCATGTGGGACGATAAGGAGTAATCGAATGAAAGGTGTAATTTTGGAGAGTGATACATCATTGAAAAAGAAAGGGCGTGGAAGCTATGATTATAGAATTGAGAGGCACACAGAAGTCTCCATTGTGAAGTGGTTTGACAATAAACCAGTGCATATTGCCTCATCGTTCTTTGCCGTAGCTTCAGTCGACCAGTGTCAAAGGTGGGATGAACGTACTCGTAGCCATGTCGTGGTAGATCGCCCATATATAGTCCGTGAGTACGACAAGTCAATGGGTGGAGTAGACTTGTCTGATATAATTCTGGAGCTCTACCGCACTGACATACGGTCCAAGAAATGGTACATGCGGATAGTGTATTATTTCCTTGACTTAGCTGTGAATAATGCTTGGCTTCAACACAGACAAGAGTACAAAGACCTGAGTGAATAGTATGAGTCCTTGATGCACTTCAAGATGCATATTTGTAGATCCTTGATATTGTCAGGAGTTGTCAATAGTCCTTATGCCGGTTGACCCTATTTTATTGCTCCTACAAAGTGAAAAACAAAACTACAGAAGCAGGTATGCCGTCCGAATCGGTGCGATATGACACTGCTGGCCATCTAACCGACACAGTCGAAAAGGGACGTTGCCGGTACGGAAAATGTGCAAGGGGTTCAACTAGCCAAATTCTCTGCGTTAAATGTAAGGTTCGGTTGTGTCTGAATGGAGACAGAAACTATTCTATGAACTTCCAGATTGAGTGAAATGAATCTTTTTTATCCTAAAGCGACCATATGGTAACCATTTTTATTTAAGTTTGTGAATGAAATAAATAATTGAAGTTGAAATTAAGTTGAAACGAAGCTTACGTTGATTATTATTGCAAGGTTTCAGAATTTTTCAAGCACTCCTTCGATGTTCAGGTCTGAAAGGGTTAAAAAAATTCAAATTAATCTCCACGAATTCTCAGATTGTTTTATCTTAAATTAACATCTTTTTTCAAGTTTGTCGCAAATTATTTGAAAAATTCTCTCATGGATTTTCGGGAAATACTCAGTAAACTAGTCTATTTAAAAAAAAAATACTCTTGGTCTGTCCTTACAAAATTGATTATAGATTGTGAAGGATAGTTTTTCCCGCATTCTAAAAATTAGGGTGATTATAACTTACACTACGTTTAATTTACTAGGCTTAGGCTAGCCTATCACAGTTATCAAGTTTTACCAGTTTAATTAGACTAGGTCAGATGATGTTTTTTTCTGTAAATTTGAGCTGAAAACGATGATTTAGCTAGGATAAAAGTGAATACATCACTCGAGGTTTTTCTTGCTCTTTCATAATTCAGTAACAGGTCTGGGGGGGGGGGGAATTATATTTTAAGCCCAATGGTCTCAAAACAGCCCATAGGAAAATTTTCATTTGTAGGTGATTCAGTTGGGGTAATTATTATATTCCTTTGTCTTTACAGTAAAATTTTATTAGGTAAACAAATCTGCAATTTTTTCTCAAAAGTGTCTGAAGTCCTTCAAAAATTACATCATAGCAATACATAGTGACATCATTTTTGAGGGGTTTCAAGCTCTTTGCAGAAATTTCTGTAAATTTGTTTTCAAATAACATTTTACTATTAAGACTAAGAAAAATCATATTTACCATTCCTAAATCAGCTATAAATGGGAATTTGTTCTCACTAGATGGTTTTTAAGTTTTGGTGACTAGACTATGGGCAGTTTTGAGCCCATGAAGGGCTCAAAATGGAATTTGCCCAGAAGTGAATCTTGAATTATGAAAGAGCATAAAAAACATTTAAAGTGATATATTCACTTTCATCCTATTTAAATCTTGTTTTAAACTGCAAATTTACCTTAAAATGTGCTTCTGAAAAGTTAGTTAGTGAGAAAAAATTGCTATTTGTAGATTTGATTCATTTGATTTGTGCTATTTGATTCAGGAATGGTTGTGAAATAAAAAATGACAGTTTTCTGTGTCAGTGTTAAGACTAGAAAATAATAATCATTATTCTTGAATCAGCTACAAATGGCATTTTTTCTTACTAGACAATGTTTTTTGTAGAATCATGTTTTTAAAATTTTGGTTTCTATGGACTGTTTACCTTTTCAGGTCCCATTAAGGGGTCAAAATGTAATTGCCCTGAGAAATGACTATTGAACTATGAAAGAGCATAAAAAAGGCATCAAGTGATGTAATCACTTTCATAATAGCTAAATTATGTTGTCAGCTATAGAAGTACCTTTTTTTAAAGACAGAAGTGTTGTAAATTTACAGAAGTGAAATTTATAGAAGTATAGAAGTGTTGTAAATTTATCTATCAGGAGTGGGGAGCAGCAGCAGTTATAGACCTCATAATCTGGGGGTCAAGGTGTACTATAGCTATAGCTTTTATATAAAATGAAAGGAATTTAATGTCAAATGTCAGAATAACTGGGGGAGGGGATTGGCAGCTGCCCCCTCTTGGCCAGGCCTAGAACTGCCACTGGTAAAGAGATGGTAATGTGAAGGAATGTACCTTCAGGGATGAGATGAGCAAGCATTTTGACTTTTGACATTATTTTCACAATTTTTGGTGAGCATTTTCTGCTGGCATATAGCAAGAGCAAGGTGTCACTTTATGGGTCCCTTTAAGAGCCTAAAATGGAATTTGCAAAGGAAGCAATTAGAGTATTTGAAAGAGCATTAAAAGATGCATCAATTTATGTTAAAATTCTACCTAGCTACATAATGAGAAAAAATAAATACCAAAGATTCTCATCCAATGCCCTTTCTAACTATAATAATTGCTGCCATTACAATGCTGTTCCAGCTCTCCTAGTTTGGCAAGATGTAGCCTTAGAATGTATACTAATGTTTGGTAATTTTGTGGCATTGCCATTATCTTTGTGAACTTTTAGTTTTGTATACTCCTTAAAAGCATTACTCTAATACCCTTAGCTTGCACAGTAGCAATAGTTGTAGCAGCAGTAGTAGCAGTATGCGTATAGCACCTTTGGTTTCTTCAACATACACTGAAAGTTTCAGCTTAATACCATCAACCATTCTTGAAGCATTTCTGATTTGTCCACTTGACAATCTGTGTGGGCATAGTGTGTTTCGAATTAGTTCTATTTAGTTTCTATCTATCCCAAATTTTTCACCTTAATATCCTTAGTTTTAATAGCTGTAGAACTAATTATAGTAGCCTAAGCTTTAGTGGTAGTAGTAGCAATAGAAGTAGTAATAATAGTAACAGTAGTAGTAGTATGAGTAGAAGCAGTAGTATTTGGATGAAAATATTTTCTTTTGGTTAGTTCAACATCCCTCACAACTATTAGTTTCAACTTCACACACCAAACTGTTCCTAAAATATAGCTGTTACACCCTTTTGACAACCTGCATACAGACAGCGTGTTGGGATTGAGCTCACCTCCCCCTCCCCTGAAAATTTCTTGAAAATTTAACCTTCATACCCATAGGCATAGTTGTAATAGTAGTCACAGTAGTAGTATTATTATTACTAGTAAAAGTATTAACATATTGCCTTTTGATCAGTAGAAAATCCCTCTCATAATGTCCTAGAGTTTCCACTTAATACTATTAGCCATTGCTATGACATTGCTGATGCCCTTTTGATAATCTGTATATTACCACATTTTCCTCTCAGTGATCTTAGCCATGCAAGTAGTATCAATTGAAGTAGTAGTAGTAGCAAATGCAGCAATAACAGTAGTATTAGCAGTAGTGAACACATATTGCCTTTTGGCAAGATGATCTTCCTTTTTAAGCATTTTCTGCAGGTTTCAACTTAATAACTAAATCAAATCTTAAGATATGCTGTTTTGACAATTTGCATTCACATAGCATCTTTTGATTTAGCTTGAATTTTCCATAATAATTAAATCAAATCTTAAGATATGCTGTTTTGACAATTTGCATTCACATAGCATCTTTTGATTTAGCTTGAATTTCCGCTCAATACCGTAAACAGGGTAGTTTGGTAGTAGTAGTAGTGGTAGTTGTAGTAGTGTTAGTAGCATGTAAATATTGCCTTTTTGGCCATATTCCTCACCGTTTCCCAAGTTCTCCAAATTAGTATAGGCCTACTCAGTTATCCCTGTGTTACACCCTTTTGACAATCCATATACACATAACATGTTTTGATTTAGTTCAACACTCCCCTCAACATTCTTTGAAAGGCACACCTGAATGCCATTTGTATTCTTAGAAAGTAAATTTCAAACATGAGTACCTTTCTCAATAATATATTCTGTGTGAAAACAATGAACAAATTGCCTAGCTTACAGCCATTGTCCTAAGGACTGTGGGGGGGGGGTGACATCCCCAAAGACATAATTACTGGACCTTTCAACAAGCCTGAATAAAACAAATCTGTTAAAATTTCGATCGGATATGTTTTGGGGAATGATAGGCTTGGGGGGGACTGATTGCCCTCCATTTATTTTTGACTCTTAAAAAGGACACTAAAATTTTCGGGCATCCAATCCATCCGATCCAAGCTTATACAACCACCAGTTCTATAAAACCTTAAATGCCCTAGGGCATATCTTACAACCCTTGCACATGGGCTCTGGGGGCTGTTTTCACCCTAAAGACATTGTTCTATGATTTTTGGACTATTGGTAACAAAATGACTGTCTCACAGTTTCAATTGCATGCGTTTTAGGAAATGAGGATGTCAGGGAAGGGGGCTAGTTGCTCTCCGTTATGTTTGACTCTTGAAAGGGAACTAGAACTATACATTTAAACTTAAATGAACCTCTTCTAAAGTTTACACGACCGTCCCCTACATGAAAACCTTATATGCCCCTGGGGCATAAGTTACAACCTTTACCCCAGACTCTGGGGGGTTCTGTCCACTCCAAAGTCCTTATTATATGATTAAAATAAATTACCGAGTCAAACTCAAAACGAGCTGAAATTAACATAAGTTGGGTGCAAAACCCCTATGCCTTCCCAAGGCCAGAACAAAATTTGCACTTTTCTGAAAAAAATACAAATGAATGTGCATTGTCAGTTTAATATACATATACTGATATTTAGCTATAAAAATGTTAAAATATTATTTGATTTATTAAAGTTATAAAAGTAAAAACATTGATATTTTTTCAGTAAAGTGCAAATTTTGTTCTGGCCTTGGGAAGGCATAGGGGTTTTGCACCCAACTTATGTTAATTTCTGCTCGTTTTGAGTTTGACTCGGTTATTTATTTTAATTTCTATTCGTTTTGGGTTTCATTTATTTATAGATGCTGATTTGTGGTAGTTTCGAGCTTGGTAGATTATTTTATTTTATTTCTGCTCATTTTTTGTTTAATGGAGTTCTTTACTTTTCTTTGAAAAACTTATTTTGTGGAAAAAGTTTTTTTTACTAATTTCTGTTCATTTTCTATTGACATAGTCTTTTCAGGGAAAAAGAACAACACTTTAAATCTTTTCGTTTTCTAAGACTTTATAGTTTGGCCTGTTATTTGTATGCTGAAGAAAACATTTCAGCAATTTTTAACATCATAAACCCTTTTAAAAATCTGGACACAAACACTACTGATTAGCTTAGTTTCATACCTCCTCTAGTTGACCTGGAATGGAAAACTGGATACCATTTGCAAAAAAATCTGTTTACTATCTTCGATAGCTTTGGTACACTTACACTTTTTTGATTTGGTTAAATTTTAAGAGCAGAAGTAGCCTCGAAAGTTTAAACATAATACCCTCAGTCATTCTTGGGTTACTGCTGAGATGCCTTATTGGGAATTAGCATTATCACAGTGCATTTTGATTTAATCTTGAGACAACATTTAGTTTTTAAACATAATGGGCAAATGTGAGGGTGGGAGTGGAAGGGGGATTAGTAGCCATCCAATCACTTTCGACTATTAAAAAGGGCATCAGCCCTTTCTATTTTCAATCGAATGAGCCCTTTTTGAAGTTCCCACGACAACTTCTACGATACGAAGTGCCCTGGTCTAAACAACAACAAAAATATTACTAATCACTTTCGAATGTTAAAAAGGGCACTAGCCCTTTGAATTTCAAATTGAATGATACCTTTTCTGAAGTTTCTACGAGAACGTCTTCTATAAAAACCTTATATTCCCCCAGGGCATAACTTAAAATCCTTGCCCTGAGGGCTGTGGCGGAGTATCCTCCTCAAAAACATATTTTATATCTGTAAATCAACTACGCTGAACAAAATAGCTATCTCAAAATTTTGATTGGATGTGTTTGGGGGAATGATGGGCTTGGGGGGGGGGGGGCTAGTTGCCCTCCAATCCCTTTTGACTATTAAAAAGCGCACTAGCCCTTTGAATTTCCAATCAAATGAGCTTTTTTTGAAGTTTCTACAACAATGCCTTCTATAAAAACATTATATGCCCCCTGGGCAAAACTTAAAACCCTTGCCCTGAGGGTTGTGGGGGAGTGTCCTCAAAAACATAATTTCTATCTGGAAATCAACCATGCTGCACAAAATGGCTATCTCAAAATTTTCATTGGATGTGTTTGGGTGAATGATGGACGTGAGGGGGGGGGGCTAGTTGCCCTCCAATCACTTTCGATTATCAAAAAGGGCACCAGCCTTTTTAATTTCTGGTTAAATAAATCTTTTTTAGTGTTTTTTCCGTACCACCCTCTATAAAAACCTTAAAAGCCCTAGGACATGATCGACAATCCTTATCCAGTGGGTTGCTGGGGAGTGTCCTTGTCAAAAACATCTTTTCTATCTGGAAATCAACTACGCTGAACAAAATGGGTGTCTCAAAATTTTAATTGGATGTGTTTGGGAGAATGATGGGCGTGGGAAAGGGGCTAGCTCCCCTCCAATCACTTTCGACTATTGAGAATGGAACTAGCCCTTTGAATTTCCAATCGAATGAGCCTGTTTTGTAGTTTCTACGACAACGCCTTCTATAAAAAACTTATATGCCCCCAGGGCATAACTTAAAACCCTTGCCCTGAGGGTTGTGGGGGATTGTCCTCCTCAAAAACATATTTTCTATATGGAAATCAACTACGCTGAACAAAATGGCTATCTCAAAATTTTGATTGGATGTGTTTGGGGTAATGATAGGTGGGAGGGGGGAGCTAGTTGCCCTCCAATCGCTTTCGACTATTAAAAAGGGCACTATCCCGTTGAATTTCCAATCGAATGAGCTTTTTTGAGGTTTCTACGACAACGCCTTCAATAAAAACATTAAATGCCCCCTGGGCATAACTTAAAGCCCTTGCCCCGAGGGTTGTGGTGTAGTGTCTTCCAACAAAACATATAGTAGATCCGGAAATCAGGACCGCTGAAAAAAAGAGCTTTTGACAAATTTGGTTGGGAGATGTGGGGAGGAATGATGGGCATGGGAGGGGGGGGCTAGTTTAACTCCAAACCCCTTTAACCATTAACATTGGCACTCGTACTTTGAATTACCAATTAAATAAGCTATAACTGATCTTTTAGCATCGGCGTCTTCAATAAAAACCTTACATGCCCCCAGCGCCTAACTTAATACCTGTGCCCTGAGGTTTCTGGGGGATTGTCCTCCTCAAAAACATATTTTCTATCTGGAAATCAACTACACTGGACGAAATGGCTATCTCAAAATTTTGATTGGATGTATTTGGAGGAATGATTGGCGTGGGGGGGGGGGTTACCAGTCGCCCTCCAATCACTTTCGACTATTAAAAAGGGTAATAACCCTTTGAATTTCCAATCGAATGAGCCTGTTTTGAAGTTTCTACTACAACGCCTTTTATAAAAACCTTATATGCCCCCAGGGTATAACTTAAAACCCTTGCCCTGAGGGTTGTGGGGGAGTGTCCTCAAAACATATTTTCTATCTGGAAATCAACTACGCTGAACAAAATGGCTATCTCAAAATTTTGATTGGATGTGTTTCGGGTAATGATGGGCCTGGGGGGGGGGGGCTAGTTGTCCTCCAATCGCTTTCGACTATTAAAAAGGGCATTAGACCGTTGAATTTCCAATCGAATGAGCTTTTTTGAAGTTTCTATGACAACGCCTTCTATAATAACATTAAATGCCCCCTGGGCACAACTTAAAACCCTTGCCCTGAGGGTTGTGGGAGAGTGTCCTCCTCAATAACATATTTTCTATCTGGAAATTAACTACTCTGAACAAAATGGCGATCTAAAATTTTGATTAGATGTGTTTGAGGGACTGACGAGCGTGGGGGGGGGGGCTAGTTGCCCTCCAATCACTTTCGACTATTAAAAAGGGTACTAGCCCTTTGAATTTCCAATCGAATGAGCCTGTTTCGAAGTTTCTACGACAACACCTTCTATAAAAACCTTATATGCCCCCAGGGCATAACTTAAAACCCTTGCCCTGAGGGTTGTGGTGGAGTTGCCCACATCGTTCTTTACTTAGGCAGCGCTAGCGCTCCCTATGAAAAGATTGGCGTGAGAGGGGGGTTAGTTACCGTCCAATCACTTTCAACTATTAAAAGGGCACTAGCCCTTTGAATTTCCAATCGAATGAGCCTTTATTGAAGTTTCTACGACAATGCCTTCTATAAAAACCTTATATGCCCCCAGGGCATAACTTAAAACCCTTGCCCCGTGGGTTGTAGGGGAGTCTCCCCCTCAAAAACACATTTTCTATCAAGAAATCAACTACGCTGAACAAAATGGCTATTTCAAAAATTTGATTTGATGTGTTTGGGGTAATGATGGGCCTGGGGGGGGGGGCTAGTTGCCCTCCAATCGCTTTCGACTATTAAAAAGGGCATTAGACCGTTGAATTTCCAATCGAATGAGCTTTTTTGAAGTTTCTATGACAACGCCTTCTATAATAACATTATATGCCCCCTGGGCAAAACTTAAAACCCTTGCCCTGAGGGTTTTGGGGGAGTGTCCTCTTCAGAATCATATTTTCTATCTGGAAATCAACTACGCTGAACAAAATGGCTATCTCAAATTTTGATTGGATGTATTTGGGGGAATGATGGGCGTGGGGGGGGTGGGGGCTAGTTGCCCTCCAATCACTTTCAACTATTAAAAAGGGTACTAGCACTTTGAATTTCCTATCGAATGAGGCTGTTTCGAAGTTTCTACGACAACACCTTCTATAAAAACCATATATGCCTCCAGAGCACAACTTAAAACGCTTTCCCTGAGGGCTCTGGGGGAGTGTACTCCTCAAAAACATATTTTCTATCTGGAAATCATCTACGCTGAGCAAAATGGCTAGCTCAAATTTTTGATTGGATGGGTGGGGGGGAAGGAGGGGCGGGGGGGGGGGCTAGTTGCCCTCCAATCACTCTTGAATATTAAAAAGAACACTAGCCACTCTAATTTCCAATCGGGTGAGCCCTTTTCGAAGTTTCTACGACAACTCCTTCGATACGAAGTGACCAGGTATGGAGAAAAAACCCCCCAAAAAATAACACATTGTGCCCACATCGTTCTTTACTTAGGCAGCGCTAGCGCTCCCTATGAAAAGATGGGCGTGAGAGGGGGGTTAGTTACCGTCCAATCACTTTCAACTATTGAAAAGGGCACTAGCCCTTTGAATTTCCAATCGAATGAGCCTTTATTGAAGTTTCTACGACAATGCCTTCTATAAAAACCTTATATGCCCCAAGGGCATAACTTAAAACCCTTGCCCCGTGGGTTGTAGGGGAGTCTCCCCCTCAAAAACATATTTTCTATCAAGAAATCAACTACGCTGAACAAAATGGCTATTTCAAAATTTTGATTTGATGTGTTTGGGTGAATGATGGGCGCGGGGGCGGGGGGCTAGTTGCCCTCCAATCACTTTCGACTATTAAAACGGGGACTAGCTGTTTGAATTTCCAATCGAATGAGCCTTTTTTGAAGTTTCTACGACAACGCCTTCTATAAAAAACCTTATATGCCCCCAGGGCATAAACCCTTGCCCCGAGGGTTGTGGGGGAGTGTCCTCCTCAAAAAGATATTTTCTATCTGAAAATCAACTACGCTGAACAAAATGGCTATCACTAAATTTTAATTGGATGTGTTTGGAGAAATGATGGTCGTGCGGTGGGGGGGGGGCTAGTTGCCCTTCAATAACTTTTGACTATTAAAAAGGGCACTAGCCCTTTGAATTTCCAATTGAATGAGCCTTTCTTGAAGTTTCTACGACAACGCCTTCTATAAAATCCTTATATGACCCCAGGGCATAACTTGAAACCCTTGCCCCGAGGGTTGTGGGAGAGTGTTCTCCTCAAAAAGATATTTTCTATCTGGAAATTAACTACGCAGAACAAAATGGCTATCTCAAAATTTTGATTGGATGTGTTTGGGGTAATGATGGGCGTGGGGGGGAGGGGCTAGGTGCCCTCCAATCGCTTTCGACTATTAAAAAGGGCACTAGACCATTGAATTTCCAATCGAATGAGCTTTTTTGAAGTTTCTACGACAACGCCTTCTATAATAACATTAAATGCCCCCTGGGCACAACTTAAAACCCTTGCCCTGAGGGTTGTGGTGGAGTTTCCTCCTCAAAATCATATTTTCTATCTGGAAATCAACTACGCTGAACAAAATGGCTATCTAAAAATTTTGATTGGATGTGTTTGGGGGAATGTGGGGCGGGGGGGGGGGCTAGTTGCCCTCCAATCACTTTCGACTATTAAAAAGGACACTGGCCACTCCAATTTCTAATCTAGTGAGCCCTTTTTGAAGTTTCTACGACGACTCCTTCGATACGAAGTGCCCGGGTATGGAGAAAAAAAAACTAAAAAACAACACATTGTGCCCACATCGTTCTTTACTTAGGCAGCGCTAGCGCTCCCTATGAAAAGATGGGCGTGACAGGGGGGTTAGTTACCGTCCAATCACTTTCGACTATTGAAAAGGGCACTAGCCCTTTGAATTTCCAATCTAATGAGCCTTTATTGAAGTTTCTGCGACAAAGCCTTCTATAAAAACCTTATATGCCCCCAGGGCATAACTTAAAACCCTTGCCCCGAGGATTGTGGGGGAGTCTCCCCCTCAAAAACATATTTTCTATGAAGAAATCAACTACGCTGAACAAAATGGCTATTTCAAAATTTTGATTTGATGGGTTTGGGGGAATGATGGGCGTGAGGGGGGGTGGGGGCGGGTTGCCCTCCAATCACTTTTGACTATTAAAATGGACACTAGCCACTCCAATTTCCAATCGAGTGAGCCCTTTTCGAAGTTTCTGTGACGACTCCTTCGATACGAAGTGCCTGGGTATGGAGAAAAAAAAAACAAACAAACAACACATTGTGTCCACATAGTTATTTACTTAGGCAGCGCTAGCGCTCCCTATGAAAAGATGGGCATGAGGCGGGGGTTATTTACCGTCCAATCACTTTCAACCATTAAAAAGGGCACTAGCCCTTTGAATTTCCAATCGAATGAGCCTTTCTTGAAGTTTCTATGACAATGCCTTCTATAAAAACCTTATATGCCCCCAGGGCATAACTTGAAACTCTTGCCCCGAGGGTTGTAGGGGAGTGTCCTCCTCAAAAACATATTTTCTATCTAGAAATCAATTACGCTGAACAAAATGGCTATCTCAAAATTTTGATTTCATGTGTTTGTGGGAACGATGGGCGCGGGGGGGCTAGTTGCCCTCCAATCACTTTCGACTATTAAAACGGGCACTAGCCGTTTGAATTTCCAATCGAATGAGCCTTTTTTGAAGTTTCTACGACAACGCTTTCTATAAAAACCTTATATGCCCCCAGGGCATAACTTAAAACCCTTGCCCCGAGGGCTGTAGGGGAGTGTCCTCCTAAAAAAAATATTTTCTATCTGGAAAACAACTACTCTTAACAAAATGGCTATCTCTAACTTGTGAGTGAAGGTTTTAGGGGAAATGAGGCGTGGGGGGGGGCTATTTACTCTCTAAACATTTTCAAATATTAAAAAGGGCACAAGCCCTTTGAATTTCCAATCGAATGAGCCTGGCTTGCAGTTTCTACGACAACGAATTATAAAAAAAAATTATATGCCCCCAGTGCATAACTTAAAACACTTGCCTCAAGGGTTGTGGGGGAGTGTCCTCCTCAAAAAGATATTTTCTATCTGGAAGTCAACTACGCTGAACAAAATGGCTATCTCAAAATTTTGATTGGATGTGTTTGGGGTAATGATGGGCGTGAGGGGGGGGGGCTAGTTTTCCTCCAATCACATTCGACTATTAAAAAGGGCACTAGCCACTCCAATTTCCAATCGAATGAGCCCTTTTCGAAGTTTCTACAACTCCTTCGATACGAAGTGCCCGTGTGGAGAAAAAAAACAAACAAAAAAAAACACATTGTGCCCACATTTTTGAACAAATGACTATCTCAAAATTTTATTGGATGCATTTGTGGAAAATAAGACCGGAGGGGGGGTGGCTGCCCCTGATTATTTTAACTCTTGAAAGAGGAACTAGAACATCTGATTTTCAATCCAATGAACCCCTTCTGGAGATCATACGATTACCCCTTCCATAAAAACTTCATATGTCCCTGGGGCATAACTTACAACCCTTACCCCTAGACTCTGGGGGGTTCTGTCCACTCTAAAGGCTTTATTATTTGATCTTTGGACGATTTTTGGACAAATGGTTATCTCAAAATTTTTGGACTATTGGTAAAACAATGGCTATCTCAATTTCAATTGCATGCGTTTTAGGAAAAGAGGATGTCAGGGAGGGGGGCTTGTTGCTCTCCGTCATGTTTCACTCTTAAAAGGGAACTACAACTATACATTTCAACTTAAATGAACCTCTTCGAAAGTTTGACGTAGATAATGTCGGAGACCACACTGCCTTTCCATGACGATAAAATAAAATTCAAAATAGGGATACAATCCTTTTTAATAGACAGTATATAATAAATTTCACAAAAAATACCAGATATTTCGGTCACATATGCAGTGACCGTCATCAGTAGTTGCCCTCCAATCACTTTCACAATCACTAGTTAAATAGGATAATAAAAAGGATTTTATCCCCATTTTGAAATTTTATTTTATCTTAGAAAGTTTACACAACCACCCCTTCCATAAAAACATTATATGCCCCTGGGGCATAAGTTTCAACCCTTACCCCAGACTCTGGGGGATTCTGTCCACCCCAAAGGCCTTATTATACGACGATTTTTGAACAGATGACTATCTCAAAATTTTATTGGATGCATTTGTGGAAAATACGACAGGGGGGGAGGTTGGCTACCTCCGATCATTTTAACTCTTGAAAAGGAACTAGAACATCTGATTTCCAATCCAATGAGCCCCCTCTGGAGTGCTTATGATTACCCCTTCCATAAAAACTTTATATGTCCCTGGGGCATAACTTACAACCCTTACCCCCAGACTCTGGGGGGTTCTGTCCACTCCAAAGGCCTTATTATATGATCTTTGGACGATTTTCGGACAAATGGTTATCTCAAAATTCTTATTGGATGCATTTGTGATAAATACAGGGGGGCTGCCCCCAGTCACTTTGACTCTTAGAAAATGAATTAGAACATCTGATTTTCAATCCAATGAGCCACTTCCAGAGTTTATACGATTACTCTTTCCATAAAAACCTTATGAAGTTTCTATGACAACAAATGACCATCTCAAATTCTATATCAGATGAATTTCGGGAAAATACGAGGTGTGTGGGGGGGGGTGGCTATCAACAATTGACCAGTTTGAAACTTAAAAAGGGTATTAGAAAATCTGATTACCATTCCAATAAGCCCCCTCCGAAGTTTATGCGACCACCTTTTCTAAAAAAAAAAACATTGTATACCCCCAGGGCATAGCGTACAACCCTTGCCCTGAGGGCTACGGGAGGTTTGTCATCCTTAAAGGCATAATTTTCGGACCTTTTAACTTCACTGAACAATATGGCTATCTCAAAATTTTGATTGGATGTCTTTGGTGAAATGGTGGACATGGGAGGGGGGTTAGTTGCCCTCCAATCACTTTTGACTATTAAAAGGGGCACTAGCACCTTCAATTCTCAATCAAAAAAGCCTTTCCCGACGTTTCTATAACAAAAAGTGACCATATCAAACTTTTTAGCAGATGTATATTAAAAAGGGCACTAACCGTTTCAATTTCCAATTGAATGAGCCCTTTTCGAAGTTTCTACGACAATTCCTTCGATGCCGAGTGCCCTGGTCTAAGACCAAAAAAAGATAATACATTGTGCTCACATCACTCTTTACTTAAGCAGCGCTATTGCGCTGCCAATGATATTAAATTCATATTTTACTAGATTTGTTAATATGATTTAAAACATAATTTATAATTTAGCCTATTTAATTTACCCATAGAAAAGGTTTTGTAGTTTGTTCCAAAAAAAAAAAAATAACGCTTGCATATGAAGACTGTTGTTAGGGGGCAGTGAGACTATAATACTGATATTGTTTCCGTTGCAAGTCTTGCTGCCAGTTTTGATGTGAAGATGTGATCCACTAATTGCAAAAAGCATTGTCTATAAAAGCCACAAAAAAACTTTTGATCTCTTACGTGCAGTATCTGCCGCTTATGTGACAATTGCTTTTCAAACAGAATTTATTCTACGAATATAGAACCACTGGCTCTACAGAATATGTTATGCCGTTACTGAATATTTTCGCACTTACTTATTAAATTTTTTTTTTAAAGATGAAAAACTTTTGATCTCTTATGTACAGTATCTGTCCTTATGTGACAATTGGCTTTTCAAACAGAATTTATTTTATGAATATAGAACCATTGGTTCTACAGAATATGTTATACCGTTACTGAATCTTTTCTCACTTATCATTAAAAAAAAAAACATTTTCAAAGTTGATAAACTTTTGATCTCTTATGTGCAGTATCTGTCCTTATGTGACAATTGCTTTTCAAACAGAATTTATTCTGTGAATATAGAACCGTTGGTTCTACAGAATATGTTATACCGTTACTGAATCTTTTCGCACTTATCATTTAAAAAAACACTTTCAAAGTTGATAAACTTTTGATCTCTTATGTGCAGTATCTGTCCTTATCTGACAATTGCTTTTCAAACAGAATTTATTCTATGAATATAGAACCATTGGTTCTACAGAAAATGTTAAACCGTTACTGAATCTTTTCTCACTTACTTATTAAAAAACATTTTCAAAGTTGATAAACTTTTTATCTCTTATGTGCAGTATCTGTTTCTTATGTGACAATTTCATTTCAAACAGATTTTATTCTCATATAGAAACATTGGTTCTACAGAAAATATTATACCGTTACTGAATCTTTTCTCACTTGCCATTTTTAAAGCGTAATTTTTACTTTTTGGTTACTATGGGGCGTTTTTTGTCATTCACTATGTTGGAGCTAGTGAACACCAATTTTTAATGGTTTTGCATATATGTACCTAAGTCAGCCAGATGTGTGCATTGCAAATAACAAACTGCAATTAACTAGAATTTTTTACATTATTACAACAAAAAGTAAATAAAAAACAACTTTGAACCTTGATACAAAATGATAAATAATAAGTAAACGGTTTTGTATTACATGGTGTAATTACCTTTTTTGTTATCAGGCGTTACTACATATTTTGTAACAAGTATTATAAATTATAATGGAGTGTCAAAACAAATCATCAAAAATGTTTGTTTTGTTTTTGCTTTGTTTTTGCAGTTTTGTTTTTGCAGCTTTGTTTTTGCAGTTTAATTAATCCAGAAGCTTTAGTTTTGCAGTTTAATTATTCCAGCAGCTTTGTTTTTGCAGTTTAATTAGTCCAGCAGCTTTAGTTTTGCAGTTTAATTAATCCAGAAGCTTTGTTTTGCAGTTTAATTAATCCAGCAGCTTTGTTTTTGCAGTTTAATTAGTCCAGCAGCTGTTTTGCAGCTTAATTAATCCAGGAGCTTTAGTTTTGCAGTTAAATTAATCCAGCAGCTTTGTTTTTGCAGTTTAATTAATCCAGAAGCTTTAGTTTTGCAGTTTAATTAATCCAGAAGCTTTGTTTTTGCAGTTTAATTAATCCAGCAGCCTTGTTTTTGCAGTTTAATTATTCCAGAAGCTTTGTTTTTGCTGTTTAATTAATCCAGAAGCTTTAGTTTTGCAGTTTAATTAATCCAGCAGCTTTGTTTTTGCAGTTTAATTATTCCAGCAGCTTTGTTTTTGCAGTTTAATTAATCCAGAAGCTTTAGTTTTGCAACTTAATTAATCCAGCAGCTTTGTTTTTGCAGTTTAATTAGTCCAGCAGCTTTGTTTTTGCAGTTTAATTAATCCAGAAGCTTTAGTTTTGCAGTTTAATTAATCCAGCAGCTTTGTTTTTGCAGTTTAATTAACCCCAGCAGCTGTGTTTGAACTACCAAGGGCTGTGAAAATAAAATATGATAATTGCAATTGTTTAAGCGGAAACATCCAATTCATATGTTTATTAAAAAATTAGAAAAGTCAAGAAATCAATTGTTAATAAAAAAGACATCTACATGTAGTTTTGGTAGTACGGGTCCAAATTAAAAAAAGAAAAATGATTGAAAAAAATCAGCAAAAATAAGCTAACAATATGAAGCCAAACAGCTTAAGAAGGTGTAACTTTCCTTTGAGGGTATAGTCATCTATGGGAATTGACAAATTGTTACTGTTTGAATTTTTCAGAAGAAAAGTGTTGTCAGATTTAACTGATTAGCTTCTCTTATCTGTTCTCATGGTTGGCAGTAGTGCCAACATAGCCTGGCAACACCGATGAAAATGTTGTAGCCTACTGTCTTAACTTCAAAACTTTGAAACAGCCCGAGCAAAAATCTTTTAAAATTGTGATTTCTGGATATGAATAAACGTAGGGTCTAAGGGCGTAATTTGCTACGGGGTAAGGGGAGGGCCAACTGCCCCCTTCAGACCCCAGTTTGGCACCACCACCCCCTCCAGGCCCTAGCTTCCCCATCTGAAATTAAGTTTCTTCAAAAATCTTGTCAAAACTAAGGTAAGCCTGCATAATTCAAGCATCCAGAGAAAGGGGTCAATTTTCTTTAGTATATTATTGGCTTTATGGTACTATATGGTTAATTTTTCATTTTCACTGCCATTTTCGATTAATTTGAGAACATTGACAAGGGTTTTAAGTTATGCCCTGGGGGTATATAAGGTATATATAGAAAGAAGGATTGAATAAATTTCGGAAGGGGCTCATTA